>NC_142603.1:46926117-47102153 GCF_041222555.1 Hakea prostrata
CTCACTCGGGTTTTAAACCGATGCCTTATACTTAAGGATTTCCGGAGAAATACAATAAGTCTGAGAAGGAACTCACTCGGGTTTTAAACCGATGCCTTATACTTAAGGATAATTCAAAAATTCAATAAGTCTCGAAGGAACTTACTCGGGTATTAAACCGACGCCTTGCAAAAGGAACTCACTCGGATTTTCATCCGATGCCCCAACTTAAGAAAGTTTGAAAGATTTTCCATAAGTGTTGAAGTGTTGAAGGACCCACACGAATTTTCATCCGATGCCTTATAGTTGGATCTTGTTCTTGAATGTGGTGTATGATGCCCCCCAATCAAAAGATAGTTTGTTGAAAACCAAAAATTGCATTGATTGAGTTGAAAATGATTACATCGCGAACAAAATTGAAATCATCTTCAAGGATAAAACTTTTTGAGATGCCTAGCATTCCACGAACGATCCAATTCTTTATGGGAATCAATGTTCTTCAGCTTGTAAGCTCCTGAACCGACCGGTTTCACAACCATATAAGGTCCTTCCCGGGGAAGGGTCCAACTTTCTTTGGTGACGCGGGTCGGAAGCTAGGGTGTTTCTCAACACCAAATCTCCGACTAAGTACCGACGATTCTTCACTCGAGTATTATAATGAGACGCTATCCTTCTTTGATAATGTTGAGTTCGTGCTATTGCCTTTGCTCGAACTTCATCCAACAAATCAAGACTATCAAGCAGTCCTTGTTCATTTGCTTTTTCCTCGAACTCCACGATCCCTTAACGTCCCTGCCATTATCTCCACTTGGTGCCAATGCTTCGGATCCATATGCCAACCTGAATGGAGTTTCTCCTGTAGGTGTTCGAACCGTAGTTCTATAAGCCCACAGTACATTATATAGTTCTTCGACCCAAGAAGCTTTGTCAGCTTCGAGTCTTCTCTTTATTCCTTCCAGTAGCGTTCGGTTAGTAACCTCTACCTGGCCATTGCTTTGGGGGTATACCACTTGAGGACATACGATGCTCGATCATATATGTTCCACGGAATTGCTCAAATTGTGGAC
This sequence comes from Hakea prostrata, assembly GCF_041222555.1. Lineage (NCBI taxonomy): Eukaryota > Viridiplantae > Streptophyta > Magnoliopsida > Proteales > Proteaceae > Hakea > Hakea prostrata. Next base: position 46,927,164 of record NC_142603.1, read on the forward strand.
AGTCGAACCGAGTACCATGGTCGGTGACAATTATCTTTGGAATCCCAAAGCGATATATGATTGATTCAAGCACAAATTTCTCCACTTTTTCTCGATAATTGTCGCCGATTGCAGCTTCTACCCATTTGGTGAAGTAATCAATTGCTACTATCGATATTCTCGTCCGCCCGATGCCTTGGTGAATTTGCCCATGATATCAATTCCCCACATTGCAAAGGGAATGGGATTTAGAATTGAAGTCATAATCTCCGTCGGGCGCTTCGATCTTGTAGCATGAATTTGACAGTTACTACATCGACGAACGTAGTCCATAGCGAGCTTCTTGGATCTTAGGCCAATATAACCCCAATCTTAGAATTTTGTGGGCCGGGGCTCGCCACCCATGTGAGCGCCACAAATTCCTTCATGAACCTCAGCCAAAGCTGAGTTTGCTCCTTCGGGGCCTATACATCTCATAAGGGGTCCAGCATAAGATCTTTTATATAGTCTCCCATTCTGAATGACAAATCTAGCTGATCGAATCTTGATCAACCTTGCTTCTACTTGGATCCTCCGGTAACTTGTCATCTCTTAGATATTCAATTATTGGATCCATCCGACGAACGTTACGCTTCAATATAAGAAATTTCTTTCTCATGATAACTTGGAAAAGTTACCTCTTCAATATAGACCGAAGGGTCTAGATTCTTTTCCTTGGCATTGGCTAGTCAGGATAGCTCATTTGCCACTGAATTTTCATTCCTCGAGATCTGAGATATCTTCAAATTCCGGAATTGGTTCTGAAATGCCTGCACTATCTCCCGATATTTTTGCAAGCGTGGTTCCTTAATGCCATACTCCCCTTGGACTTGGTTGTCTATAAGCTGAGAGTCACTATAAATAGTAACATCTGCAATAGCTAATGCCTTTGACAACCGAAGTCCTGCTATTAGGGCCTCGTACTCCGCTTCGTTATTACTCTCATCAAATGCGAATCTCAAAGCATATCGAATAATGAATCCTGCCGGAATTTTTAATAGAACTCCAGCGCCTGCTCCATCTTTATTACTCGAACCATAGACATATACCTCCCAAGTGGTTGGTATAATGGGATCTTCAATAGTGGGTTCCATTGGTGCAGTAGTTTCTACTACAAAGTCGGCTAATGCTTGAGCCTTGATTGCAGTCCTGGGCTTAAAGCTCACTTGGAACTCACTTAGCTCAACCGACCAGGATACCATCCTTCCAGACAAATCAGGTTTGTTAAGAACTTTACTAAGAGGAAAAGTTGTAAATACCTCAATTGGATGAGCCTCGAAAATATGGCCTTAGCTTCCCGGCGGCCATCATGAGAGCCGAGCACTGCTTCTCAATCTGCGAATATCTCGTCTCCGCATCTTTAACATGTGGCTTACATAGTAAATCGGCCACTTGTTTCTTATCTTTCTCCCGAACAAGTCTTGCACCGACCGCGGAAAGGGATGTCGCTAGATATAGCTGTAATATTTCCCCCTTCTCCGGCCTGGACAAGATTGGTGGTTGTCCAAGTGCTTCTTTTAATTCCTCAAAAGCTTTTTGGCACTCTTCAGTCCACTTTGCTTCCTTATCGCCCTTCAAGTCTTTAAGTGCCTTGAAGAAAGGCAAACATTTCTCTCCGACTTGGAGATAAATCGATTTAAGGCAACAACTCTCCTCGTCAAACATTGTACATCCCGAACAGTTTTGGGAGCCTCCATATCAATCGAGCTTGTATTTTGGCGGGATTTGCCTCAATTCCCCTCTCGTGATACCATGAAACCCAAGAATTTGCCCGAGGAGACTCCAAAGGCACATTTTTCGGGTTCAACTTCATTTGATGTTTCCTCGATCGAGAAAACCTCGATTAAATCTGCAATGTGATTTGCTTTTGTAAAGCTTTTCACCAGCATGTCGTCAACATATGCTTCAACGTTCTTTCCTATCGGCTCTTTGAAAATCTTGTTGACGGCCCTCCGATATGTTGCTCCTGCATTCTTCAGGCCAAAAGGCATGACCTTGTAATAATAGCTTTCACGATCAGTCATAAAAGCCGTATACTTCTCATCTTCCTTATTCATAAGGATCCGATTATACCCTCGAGTAGGCATCCATGAAACTTAAAGTTTCATACCTGCAGATAGCATCTATCAAGAGGTCAATCCGAGGCAACGGGTAGCAATCTTTTGGGCAAGCTTTGTTTAGATCCGTGTAGTCCGTACACATCCTCCACTTCCCATTCGCCTTTTTCACCATCACCACGTTGGCCAACCAAGTTGGGCACTCGATTGGTTCTATGAAACCAGAATTCTTAAGTTTTTCAACTTCATTCCGAACGGCTTCATACTTTTCAATAGAGAAATTTCTTCTTTTACGTATCCTTGGTTTCGCCTTAGGGTCTACCCGCAGTTTGTGCTCTGCAATGGCACGATCGATCCCAGGCATGTCCTCAATGAGACCACGCGAATACATCTTTATTCGGTTGAAGAAATAACTTCAATTCATCTTTAAACTCTTCCAAATTGTTCGGACCCGACATAAGTAATCTTTTTCGCATCTTCGGTACACAGCTGAATTTGCTCCAGTTTCTCCACTGGTTCGGGCCTTTGCATCTCTGTCTCTTCCCGATCATCTCGAATTTCTATGGGGAGGGCAGTAACCTTCTTCGGACCCTCCTTGTCTTTTAAATAGGCAACATAACACTGCCGAGAGATCTTCTGGTCAAAGGAGACTTGACCGATTCCCATATCGGTCGGGAATTTTATCTTCAGGTGCTTTGTCGAAACAATAGCACCTATCTTGGATAAAGATGGTCGCCCAAGAATCATATTATAAGCTGGTAGTTCTCGAACCACCAGAAAGTTGATTCGGACAGTTGTTTCTTTGGGAAAACTTCCAATGGAAAGATCCAACTGAACCGATCCTTCCGCCACCGCAGATGACCCCCGCAAAGCCATATAGGTGTGTTGATGAAGGTTTCATCAAATCTTGATCCACCTTCAATTTTTGATACACTTCGTAAGAAATTAGGTCAGTGCAGACCCTGTATCAATCAAACTCTATGCACTTCCCGCCGTGCAATCTCTACCTTGATGACTATAGCATCATCATGAGGTAAACAAACATCTCTCTCGTCTTCTTCGCTAAAGGTGATAGAATCTTCACCATTCAGCTTCTTCCGCTTCTGCGCCTCTCCGGCTCCAACAAATTTGGATTTGGATTTTAAACTCCGGAATGATTCAGGCTCTGGACCCCCGAAGATGGTAAGGATCGGTGACCGAGTAGCGGCTTCAATCACCTCCTTACCTTTTTTGGACTTCGGGGCCTCCCTTGATCGTTCCGAATCGACCGAATGATTCCTTTTAGGGGCAGCCGCACGTGGCCCACGTGGCTCCTCCCTTCTTCTCGCTAACAAAACTGGACAGATGTCCCCGAGATATCGTCTCTCAATATCTCGCTTCGTCAGGTGACGATACATTAGTGTAATGACCATAGTCCTTGTGGAATCGGCAATACTTTTCCCGATCCTCGCTGCTCTCTCCGGGTTTCAAAAGAATTTTAGGCGGCCACTTCAAAATATTTTTTCTTTTGAGGATATTCAGAATATCGGCCCGAGGAGCATTCAATGGAGTGTACTCACTTCTGCCGGGGGATCTTTGGCGCCAAGGTTGGGATCTTCCAACCCAATCACGAACATTCTTCTTTGGCTTCTGCTTCTGCTCAGGAGCCTTTTGTTCCTTATTGGAGACTTTATTATCTCCTTGGCGCGCATCTAGAATCTCCATGACTTCAGCCTCGCTTCCGGCATCTCTCGTACCAACTCAACATAAGTCGTGGGTATATCATGTAGTAATAACTCCAGGAGTTTCCGATTTGTGAGTCCCGTGAATAGAGCGGTTCTGGCTACCTGTTCATCCAAGTTTTCTATCTCCATCGTCACCTTGTTGAATCTTTTCAGAAACTCTCTGATCGATTCGTCCTTTCCCCTGTCCGACAAGAAACAAGGTTTCTTCCGTTTTCTTGACTCGTATCCCACTCCGGAATCGCCCTATGAATTGGCGTGCCAATTCGTCAAAGTTTACGATCCTTCCGGAGGGGAGGTTAGAAAACCACTTTTGTAACGCTCCAGTTAGAGATGATCCGAAAACCCTACATAAAATTTCATCGAAATTACCCGAAACGCCATGGTCTGTTGGTAATAGCCAATGTGAGCTATTGGATCTCCAGAGCCATCGAATGTTGAGAAGGTAGGCAAACGGAAGTTATGGGGAAACCGATATCCCGCGATTGGCTCAGCAAAAGGAGTCTTCCGAATGACTGAGTATATATCCTCAGTTATCCTTCCCTTAGCCAATTGCCCTAACTTCTCATTGATGTTGGCCAATTCTTGACCAATCTGGGTCGGGTGATCTTCAGCAATACGATCACGACCTCGATTAACACGATCATCACGTGCTACTCGATCATCACGAACAGCCCGTCCTTCACGAACGTTTCTCTCGTCACGAATTGCTCGATCATCATGAACGGTTCTTCTGACAATGGGTGAGTGAGTTCTTACCCCAGAATCCAACCTTGTATTTGAATCAGTTGTACTCTCTTGCGGTCTATCAAACCGATCGCCTCGCCTTGGTTGATCATCAGTCCTCCGAAGTCCTCGATCTCCTTCACGAAAATTCTGATCAACATTCCGGTCTTCAGCCATTCTTTGGTCACGTGGTAATGCGCGTCTTCCCGAATCGTGTTGATCAGGTTCTTGTGGCAAAACCACTCGTCTGGTGAGCAAGCGAAGTGCTTGGCTCACCTCCAAGAGTTGAATCTTTAACTGATCCAATTGATCTTGGATTGTATTAGGAGGATTACGTCCTCCCTGGCCTTTATCCACTTCGATAGGATTTTGGCTTTCTTGGGGAATATCTGGATTATTCACCCCAGGTATCTGAACACCGGAATTGCGTTGTGCAGCGGCTGCTGATCTAGTCACCATGGCTTTTTCAAGTGTTTCCCACAGACGGTGCCAAATGATGCATCCAAAATCTGCTCAGCCCTTGGATCTCCACGTAATGTCCTGCAAAACAAAAGCGTCAGATGTGGCCCGACCGCTGGGGTCGGGAGTCCACCTCCGAAGGCTAAGTCAGTTGATGAACTTAATCACAAACGGCTCTGCTAGAAGTACAGAGCTAATGAATGAAGAAACGGGAAAGGTGATCTAGATAGCAGGACGCTGATAATTGAGGTCTATCAGTATGTATCTGAACCTGAGTTTCAGATAGTATTCTCCTTGATCAATTGATCCGTCCCTCACCTTGTATGGTAGTGAGGTTTATATAGAGTGTACCTTCGAATCTCCTTTGTTGGATGCACTCGAGCCTTCTTCGGGTAGTCGTTGGATCTCATCAATAAGATCCGTTGAGCGATAGACTTCTACTAGTTTGGGCTAGTAGAGGACTCCTGAGATAACCGTTAGGTTATGCGATAGTTATCCCTTTGATGATGATTATCCGCAGCCGTCGCTTGAGTCTCTTTGTCATCGTGGTGATTACCCTAATCCATAAGTAAGATTAGGGCACGCTTGCAGCAAAATAATCTTTCTTCTTCAGCAAGCCATCTTCTGGATCCGGTTCGCTCGGGAGCGATTCGGTTTTCTCCGTCTCGACCGGGGTAGAGAGTTGGACCAGGTGTGAACCCGGTCTGATCATAAACTCTCCATATCAGTCAGAATTGGTTGAAACGAATTGCATGAGTACATCTAACATATCATTTCTAGCATGTAGAAACTGATTTGGTGTTAAAATTCCTAGCGGTTTGAGAATAATCGAAATTTTACTAAATTTGGGGATTTTGGTTGTGTTAGCGAAAACAAGTTGGTGTTTTTGTGTTTGCTTGATGTTTAAGGTTTGTTATTGTATGGAAACTATGGGATTGTATTACTAAGCATGCATAAACATGTTTCTAACCTAGAACAACAAGTTAAACATGGTATTTCAAGAAATCTAAGTGAAGAAACCAACTTGAGAAGATGATGAATAGTGTTTACCTTGCCTTGATCTTCTAAGTGTGTTGTGTTCATGTTTTTGAAGCTCTAAATCTGTGAAATCCAGCCCTTAACCTAGCTTGGACACCCTATTTGTTATGAGCAAAGATGAGACTTGTGGGTGTTTGACCTTGATGTGGGACCCAAAGTTTAGTTTGGATATGTTTAGAAGACCCTAGGATGTCAAGCGAAACCTCTCCCTTAGTGTTGATCCAAAGATCCGAAGTGAAGGAAGAAAACTTGGTGTGCCATCTCAATAAAAGACATGGTGTTTGACCCGGAATCCCTGGAGTTCTTTTGTTTTTGGAAACCTTATATGAATTGGAGATGGGCTGTACCTTGATTAAGAGCTTAGTTGATGGACCTAAAACCCATTTGGACATGGTTTGAAGGTGCCCCTATGTGCTAGGAAGGTTGCTTGATGAGTTGGGAGAAGCCCATGTGAATTTGATGAAGTATGGGCCTTGATATCCCTACTTTGGGCCTTGCTAACATGCTTGGTCGATTGGGTGGTAGACTGGGCCAGTCGACCAACCAATCGACCAATAGGGTGTCAGAATCGGAGAAAATATTCTGTTTAGGGTTTTTAGTGTTCTATTTAAGTAGACTTCGTGTCCCTTAGCCCCTGTTGTTTCTAAAACCTATTGTGAATGTGGGAAGCCTCTCTCAAAGCCTCTCCTTGGTGATTTTGAAGAACCCTAGCAAGATCTAAAGTTCCTCCTCTCTTGTTCATCTTTAAGGTTGGTATTCTACCTCTTTCTTCTCTAATCTCTTCTCTCTACTATTCTAGTTCATTGTTTTGATTGTGGAGAAGGTGTTACACTACTGTAACTACCTATTCTTTGATCTCCTTGTGTCTTAGAGTGAACCCCCAATCACTCTATGTATTCCTTGAAGCCATATGGTGAATCTCCTTGAGTTTCCTTGTTTCTAAATTGATTTTGATAGCATGATTCTTTCTTACTATAGTTTTTCCTTTCTAATTAGTATTAGACATTCTTATTCCTAGTTTTCATTGCTGATCTATCGTATTCAATGTCTTTGAATGAATCTCCATTCATTCCATTGATGCTATGATCTTCATGCTTGAATTCTTAGCCATTATTATATGATATCTTCATGCTCATTCCTTTAATCTGATTTCTCAATCATATTAGTGCTGAATTCATGGTAGTATTCATCTCTAATCTATTGCTAATGATCCTCTTGAGTGAATCCTTAATCCTCCTTTGCAGCCATGGTGGTTTTCATGGTGGTTTTCATGGAAAACCATGTTTTTTTTTTTTTATCAAAATAGAAAGTAATATTTCTAAATTAGAAAGTCCTTGATTTTGATCATGAATGGTGTCTAATCCAAGCTAGATAGTTATAGTATGTTTATGTGGAGTTCCCCTTCGAATTTCGGATCAATCGGACTTCAAACGAAGAAGTTATGACCGATTTAGTGTTTGCTGTTGCGTACTGTTTCAAGTGGTTGATTGCTTGGTCGACTGGACCAAGCTACCACCCAATAAACCAAGGCAGTCAGTAACTCCAATTTTGCTATGTTTCGACTCCTATCTCTTGGATTTACTTCTTATGACCTATACAAGGTTTGTCAAGCTTGTTTAGGTGATTTTGGAACTGTTCTCTGATCTCTTACTTGAAGATTATAAGCTCGAATTACGAGGTGAGTATTCCAACTCACAATATGCCTATTTACATGTCTTATTGTATTATGACATGAATGCATGACCTAGCTACTAATGTTTTATTTTCTTTACATCATAATACTTCTTGATACGGAGAAAATATAATCGAACCGGGTTCATCCTTGGTTCGACCCTCTACCCTGGTCGGGACAAAAGGAATCGACTAGCTTCCAAGCGGGCCGGGTTCAGAAGGTAGCTTGCGGAGGAAGTAAACTGACTCAGTCAACAGATATGCCTGAATCCGCTATAATCAGAATGAACTGATCATCAAGGAGATGGTTAGCAACATTTGCGCAAGATACCGATCGTTATCATATGGATAACTACCATATAACGATCACATTATCAAAGGAGTTATCTATTAGCCAAACCTCAAACAGATCTATCATTAACGGATCTATTCATTAAGATCTGACGGCTATCCGAAGAAGGCTCAAATACATCCAACGAAGGAGATTCATAGGTACACACTATATAAGACACCATCTACCCACAAGGTAGGGGAAAATAGAAATACATACAATTTGAATCGTATTCTCATCATTCATTCTTTAGCTCTGTGCTCAAGTAGAGCTGTTTATGATTAGCTCATCAATTGACTTAGCCTTCGGAGGTGGACTCCCGACCCTAGCGGTCGGGCCACATCTGACGTTCGTTTTTGTAGGTCATCCACAAGAGATCTAAGGGCTGAGCAGATTTTGGACGCATCATTTGGCGCCGTCTGTGGGAAGCGCTTCAAAAAGCCATGGTAACCAGATCATCAGCAGCAGTGGCTGCGGCGGCGCGGCGGCTCAGCGAGAAGTTGACGTACAACTTCTTAGAGGGAACAATCCAGAGGATATCCCTGAGGGAAGTCGACCTCTTGAAGTACGAGAAGACGGTGGTCAGGGAGGCAATAATCCTCCTGATCCACTCTAGTATCAACTAGATCAACTGAAACTCCAGCTTTTGGAGGTGAGTCAGGCGCTCCGTACATTGACCAAGCAAGTGGTGGCACCGCAAGCACCTGATCAACGCGATGCAGGAAGACGCGTGGTACAGAGGGAAGAAGTATTGACTTCACTTCCACCAAGACATTCTCCGCGACGGGAGCAAAGACTGATCGATGACCAGAATGTCGGTCAGAATTTCCAGGAAGGCACCCGGAGGCAAGACGGAGAACCTAGGAGAACTAGAAAACTCCCTAGGAGAGATGAGCGGTTTGAAGGACCGCAGGGAAGCACAACTGACTCAACGACAAGGTTGGGTGTAGGAGTGCGAACTCACTCACCAACTGTCAGGCGCGCGGTCTGGGAGAATGATCATGTTGTCGGTGATTGATCAGCGCGTATCGGCCAAGAATTGGCCAATATCAATAAAAAACTCAAACAATTGGTGAGAGGGAGAATAATTGATGATATTTATTCAGTTATTCGAAAGACTCCGTTTGCCGAGGCCATAGCCGGATATCAATTTCCTCACAATTTCCGTTTGCCAACCTTTTCCACGTTTGATGGTTCGGGAGATCCCATCGCTCATATTAGTTATTACCAGCAGACTATGTTTGTTGCGGGTAATTCAGATCAAATCCTTTGCAGGGTTTTCGGTTCATCTTTAACTGGAGCAGTGCAGAAATGGTTTTCAAATCTCCCATCGAGACGGGTCGTGGACTTTGAAGAGTTGGCACAAAAATTCATAGGACGATTCCAAAGTGGAATCTAGATCAAAAAGACTGAGGAGACCTTGTTCACTATCAGACAAAGGAAAAGCGAATCGATTCGGGAATATCTGAAAAGATTTAACAGGGTCACAATGGAGATAAAGAATCTAGATGAACAGGTAGCTAAAATCGCTTTGTTCACTGGACTCACTAACCCGCGACTCTTGGAGTTACTACTTCAAGACATGCCTACCACTTATGTTGAACTAGTGCAAAGGTGTCAGAAGCAGGCAGAGGTGACAGAGATCCTGGATGCACGCCAGGGGGACAACAAGGCATCTACAAAAGAACAAAGGGCCCCTGAGAACAAGCGAGGGCTGAGGCAGAATGTTCGTGATCGAGTTGGAAAGCCTCGCCAGGCATGGCGGCAAAGATCTCCCAGAAAAAGTGAGTATACTCCATTAAATACTCCTTGAGCTGACATCTTAAACATTATCAAGAGACAAAATATCTTGAAGTGGCCACCAAAGCTTCCCACGAAGCCTAGGGAGCAAGATAGGGAAAGGTATTGCCGTTTCCACAAGGAGTAGGATCATTATACCAATGATTGCAGGCACTTAAAGGCCGATATTAAGAGGTTGATATCTTAAGGACACTTGTCCAATTTCGTCAGAGGAAGACGGACAGAACCGCGGGACACAGGTAACAAGAGGGAACGTTCGGTTAGTCTAGAAGGACCTACAAAGGCTCCTAAATCTAAGAAAGGTAAGGAAGTGATTGAAGCCACTTGGTCACCCATACTGACAATATTTGGTGGTCCCGAACCTGAGTCACTCCGGAAGCTGAAAGCTAAATCCAAGTTTGTTGGGACTGGAGAAACACAAAAGCGGAAAAGGCCGAATGGTGAGGGTTCGATCACCTTTGGTGAGGAAGATTAAAGAAGCGTCTGTTTACCTCATGATGATGCCATAGTCATCAAGGTAGAGATTGCGCGCCGAGAAGTACACAGAGTGTTAGTTGACACAGGGTTTGCTGCAAACCTTTTATCTTATGCAGCTTATCAAAAGCTAAAAGTGGATGAAGACTTGATGGAGCCATCATCCACGCACTTATATGGCTTTACGGGATCGTCCGCAATAGCGGAAGGATCTGTACAGCTAGATTTGTCAATTGGAAGCTTCCCTAAAGAGGCTACTGTTTGGGTAAACTTTTTGGTGGTTTGAGAACTTCCAACTTACAACGTCATTCTTGGAAGGCCATCTTTATCGAAGTTAGGTGCTATAGTTTCAACAAAGCACCTGAAGATAAAATTCCCAACAGAGATGGGAATTGGTCAGGTTTCTTCTAACCAAAGAATCTCTCGACAGTGCTATGTAGCATATTTGAAAGATAAGGAGGGCTCGAAGAAGGTAACTGCGTTACCAATAGAAATACGAGACGATCAGGACGAGGCAGAGATGCAGAGGCCCGAGCCAGTCGAGAAGTTGGAGCAAATTCAGCTGTATCCTGGTAATGAAAAAATAATTACTTATATTGGATCTGAGCAGCTGGAGGAATTCAAGAAGGAACTGGAGTTTTTTCTTCAGCAAAACAGCGATGTGTTCGCGTGGTCTGCAGAGGATATGCCGGGAATTGATTGGCAGATTGTAGACCATAAACTTTGGATAAATCCGAAGGTAAAACCAGTAATTCAAAAGAGGAGAAATTTCTCCATAGAAAAGCATGAAGCCGTTCGGGGTGAGGTTGAAAAATTGAAGAACTCTGGTTTCATTGAACCCATAGAATGCCCAGTATGGTTGGCCAATGTGGGGATGGTCAAAAAGGCAAATGAAAAGTGGAGAATGTGTACAAATTACACAAATCTAAAAAAGGCTTGCCCAAAAGATTGTTATCCGTTGCCCAGGATAGATCTGCTGATAGATGCCACCGCAGGATATGAAACATTGAGTTTCATGGATGCATACTCGGGATACAACTAGATACTCATGAACAAAGAAGATGAAAAGTTTACTGCTTTCATGACCGACCGTGAAAGCTCTACTACAAAGTCATGCCGTTCGGCCTGAAAAACACAGGGGCTACTTATCAGAGGGCTGTCAACAAAATATTTAAAGACTTGATCGGGAAAAATGTGGAGGCATATGTTGATGATATGGTGGTAAAGAGCACTGCAAGATCAAACATATCGAAGATTTAACAGGGTATTTTCAGTATTACGGAAATACCAGATGAAGCTGAACCCGGAAAAATGTGCCTTTGGTGTCTCGTTGGGCAAGTTTCTGGGCTTTATGGTATCACAAAGAGGTATTGAGGCTAATCCGGCCAAAATACAGGCTTTGATAGACATGGAAGCGCCCAAGACTGTTCGAGATGTGCAATGTCTAACAGGAAGAGTAGCTGTATTGAACCGGTTCATCTCACAGTCAGGAGAAAAGTGCCTACCTTTTTTCAAAGCACTCAAAGATTTGAGGGGCAGTAAGGAGGCGAAATGGATTGAAGAGTGTCAAAAGGCGTTCAAAGATCTGAAGGAAACACTGGGAAGACCACCGCTACTATCTCGACCAAAAAAGGGAGAAATTTTGCAACTATATTTGGCAACATCCCCTCGGCCATAAAGCGCGATGCTTGTTCGGGAAAAAGACAAAAAGCAGTGGCCAATCTATTATATCAGCCACGTATTACTCGACGCGGAAACACAATATTCCCAGATCGAAAAGCAGGCTTTGGCTCTTATGATAGCAGCCAGAAAGTTACGGCCATATTTTCAGGCGCATCCAATCGAGGTATTTACTACTTTTACCCTTAGTAAAGTTCTTCGTAAACCTAATTTGTCTGGAAGAATGGTGGCTTGGTCGGTCGAGCTAGGCGAATTCCAAGTAAGCTTTAAACCTCGAATGACAATTAAGGCCATGGCATTGGCCGACTTCGTAGTAGAAACTACTGCACCAATGGAGGAGATTGTCGAGCCTAGTATTCCGACAATGTGGGAGGTATATGTAGATGGTTTGAGCAATAAACAAGGAGCAGCGGCTGGAATTCTTTTGAAAAGCCCAGCAGGTTTTATTATTCGGTATGCATTAAGATTCGCATTTGAAGCAAGTAACAATGAAGTGGAGTATGAGGCTCTAATTGTCACACCCCACCCGCCGGTCTCGGTTATCCGCCCGACAACCCGTGGGAGTGATCCGTCACAGGATCCACGGTTTTAGTCTATCAACAATAATAAATACAAATAAAGACAATCAAGAGCAAGAATAGTTCAATTAATGAATTAAAGGATTACAGGAGTCCAAATACTCCAATAAAATAATCAATGAAAGAATAATAAATAAAAAATGAATACGAGTTCAGCGGAAGCAATTCAAAAAGAATTAAATTATTTTCTTTCCACTTTCCTTTTCTAAGGCTAAGTAATGTTTTTCATGAATCTCTAGAAAATGGGTCCTCCAGTTCTTCTCCATTCGTTGAGCGAACTATCTAACCACTTTTCTTCTCTGTCCATCAATGGGTGTGATAAGCGCATTCCATGCACTTGCAGGAGCTCTTGCATAGGCTATCTCCATTTCCCATTGTCGGTGCCACATCTTCTTCATACGGGAAGGTTCCTTCATACGAAACCAGTCCATCTTTCGACACATTTCCTCCATCTGTGCAAGCTAATAAAACATATACAAATAAAGGAGTGAATTCTGGAGAACTCAATAAGAACAATAACAATTCCCATCCATATATCCAACAAATCAGAAATGCATAAATAATATGAATGAATGCAAAGAATGAATGATACTATGATTCTAACTATGCAAGTCTCTAATAGCTGACATGCTTTAAGATATACACCAGCTCTCCTCTAGGTAAGTCTAGTCCTCTGATCCGGCAAGGACTGGTTACCTCTGTAGGGATTCTGGGAAAAATGGAAAGTCCACACCTAACTCTCGAACCATGGCTGTGGTTAAGTCAACACTCTTTCACCACGACCATTGGCAATGAGTACTGGCACATGTCGGGGTTTCTAATCCAATGCAAGGTTATACAGTTAACATGTCTACATGAAGTCCAGATACATCCCCTATGGCACCAACCAACTCTGTTCAGTATCCTTCGCAACCTAGGAATGAGAATCCTCACGGACTGGCTATCGCTGTTGGACTCCATTCCATAACCCTATGGTCATCCACATATTGTTGGGGCGGAATGCTCTCATGACTCCTCATGAAACCCGGTCCGTTCCTTGGACGTCCATGAGCCCAACCCTAACATATGCAACCCTACCATTTATATGACCAACAGTGGACCAACGTCACATCACTGTTATCACGGATCATCCAGTTTCAATTCCCCTACCGAAAGGGTAGTAGCATGTGGGGTACCTAGCCATGCAATTCTAGACTCTACCTAAGAATGTCATCCAATAGTTATGACAGTGCTGGAGACATCAGCAGGCATGTGTCCTATTCCACAACCTTCTGACATCCCAAGCTAAGATATCCCAAAGGAATACCTCATCCATCAAAACCACATACTAACCATCACCAGTATATCACATTCATAACCAACAAAGCATATATATAAACAAGATAAACAGTAGTAATATAACAAGATCAGCATGTCGAACATGATTACAGTAACCTATAAAATGAAAGGCTAATACTAACAGACACTGGACTAGCATGTTCAAGTCTATTCATAAAGATAGGATTTTATGCCCTTACTTGCATATAAGTAATTTGTCCGTAAAAAGAAATCCGTAAACAATTATAAAACTTTCTCTTCAAACAGAGGACACCTAAAAACAGGGTTACAATAAGGTATAAGTCAATTGAATCAAATCGGATCAAAACCAAAAGCCAATTGGTCACTGTGTACCAGCCGGTCGCTCGTGCCAGTCGCTTAGGTTGAGTGACCGCCACTAGTGACCGCCCCAAAAACAGAGAGTTTTAATCCGAAACTCAGGCTTCTAATCATCCGTTTTCAATCCGAATTTTGGATGATCATAGTCCGAATCTCAAATCTATTACTCCTATAGCCAATGGGTGAAAGGAAACCTAACAATCATCATAATTGGATTATCCATAAACCTTCCCCTGATCAGATCAGCCCTTTTCATGAAAGCAAGGTTTCGTTTTCGGATCTGATCTCACCAAGATTAACAAAAAGGTAGGCGATGCAATAAAAGGATCAAGAACAACCAAAGATGAATACTAATTTACTTTAATCATAGCAAGTGGTGAAACATAAGTGAACAGGGAACCACTTACCTCAACTGGATTGACTATGACTAACAGTAGAACCTTTTGGGACTCCAACAACACTTCAGATATGCTTTCGGCACATCTCCACAGCCGTCTAACCTCCAAAAACGGTAACCACGAATAAAATATTCGTAAAATAGGCGAGGGTTACTATTTATAGAAGTCAGGGGAAAAAATAGGGCAAAACCCCAAAATCATTACCAGGCGGTCGCTTGGTTCAATCGACCGCCACTAGCAACCGCCCCCATGTATATTGCTATACAAGGGTGCTTTTGCCAGGGGGTTGATGTCCAAGTACAACCTAGCCCTAAAGAAGAGATGGGGGAGATCTTACCCTCATTGCGGACATCTCCAGTCATCACTTGCCTTCCAGAAGTCCAACTACCAAGCACGGCAGGCTCTTCAGACAGAGAATCCAGATCCACGGGTTCAGGGTATGGATCATGGACTTCTATCCGGACACTCCACAAATTTACCCGACTAGACCTTCGGGTTCTCGGACTTGCAATACGGATCCCGGGTTAGAAATACGGGGGTTGTTACACTAATAGCTGGACTTCGCTTGTCAAAAGCATTGGCGATAGCAGAGGTAACTATTTTTAGTGACTCGTAGCTTATTGTCAATCAAGTACAAGGGGAGTATGGTGTCAAAGAACCCTGATTACAAAAATATTAAGAGATTGTGCAACTGTTTGAGAAAGAATTCAAGAATCTGAAAGTATGTCAGATCCCAAGAAAAGAAAATATAATGGTAGATGAGCTATCAAGACTAGCTAATGCCAAGGAAAAGAATTTAGACCCTTCGGTCTATATAGAGGAAGTAACATTCCCAAGCAACCAGGAGAAGGAGATATCCTATATTGAAGTTGAACGATGCTAGATGGATCCGATCGTGGAATATCTTAGAGATGATAAGTTGCCAGAAGATCCGAAAGAGGCGAGATTAATCAAGGTACGGGAAGCATGATTTATAATTCAGAATGGAAGGCTATACAGAAGATCCTACGTTGGACCCCTCTTAAGATGCTTGGGTCCCGAAGGATCGGAAATAGCTCTGGCAGAGGTTCACGAAGGAATTTGTGGGGCTCACATGGGCGGTCGGGCCTTGGCCCACAAAATTTTAAGGCTCGGCCTGTATTGGCCTAAGCTTCAACAAGCTGCTATGGAATATGTTCGTTGGTGTAGCAATTGCCAGATCCATGCTACGGTATCAAAAAGACTGGCTGAAACCTTGACTTCGATTCTAGACCCCTTCCCTTTCGCAATGTGGGGAATCGATATCATGGGAAAATTCACCAAGACATCCGGCGGAAGAGAATATCTAATAGTGGAAATTGATTACTTCACCAAATGGGTCGAGGTTAGCGCTATGGGGACCATCATTGAAATAAAGGTGGAGAAGTTCGTGTTGGAGTCTATCATTTATCGGTTCAGGATGCCTAAAATACTCGTGACCGATCATGACACACAATTCGATAATCCACAATTTGAACAATTTTGCAGTACATATCTGATCGAGCATCGTATGTTATCAGTGGCATACCCCCAAAGCAAAGGCCAAGTGGAGGTTACAAACTGAACATTACTTGAGGGGATGAAGAAGAGACTCGAAGCTGATAAAGCTTTATGGGTCGAAGAATTGCACAACGTTCTGTGGGCCTACAGAACTACGGTTCGGACTCCCACAGGAGAAACTCCTTTTAAACTGGCCTACGGGTTTGAATCATTGGCGCCTGTCGAAGTGATGGCTGGAACACTATGTGTGAAATCCAGCCCAAAACCTAAATTAGACACCCTATTTGTTTTGGATGAAGAAGAACTTGTTTGATGTTTGACCTTGAAGTTGGACCTTGAGTATGGTGTTGTTATGTTTAGAAGGTCAATAGGAAGTCAAGTCGGACCTCTCCCTTAGTGTAGATTCGAAAACCCATAGAAAATTGATGATGGAATTCCCTACTTGAAGAGCTTGGTTGATTTAGAAAAGAGAATGCACCTTGATGAAGAGAAGATTGGTTGATGACCTTAGAGCATGGTTAGATATGATTTAAAGCCGTTTTCCTATGCTAGGTAAGTTATAGTTGTTGTGTTTAAAATTTCGTTTGATTCCGATAAGAGAAAGGCCCTCAAATCCCTGTTTTAGGCTATGCTGCAAGCCTGGGTCGACTGGGCCAATCAACCCAACCCACTCGACCCAAGTAAACAGAATTTGAGCAGAATCTTCTGTTTAGGTCATTATTGCTATATATACCTCACTTCATGTTTTTAGTATCCCTAGCCTCCAAAACACCTAGAGAACGAAGGGAACTCATCTCCAAGCCTCCATTGGTGTAGAAGAAGATCTACATTCAACTCTCAAGCTTTCTCTCTCTTGTTCTTCAATCAAAGGTTAGTATTCAATCTATTATGCTATTGATTCATTCTTACTAGGATCATTCTCTTCTCTGATCAGAGATTATGAGGAAGATATTGCATCTCTGCAATCATATCTTCTACAATCTTTTCTCATTCTATATGCTATGATTTCATATTCATTCTCTACATGATTTTCATGATTTCTTCTTAAACTATGATCATGTTCTTATTTTGATTTCTTCTAGCATATTAGATGCATCTCTATGATCATTCTTACTCTTGATTTACTGTGTTCATATACTAGAATGAGGTCTCATCATCTCTAGTTCATCTCTTTCATTCATAGCTTGTTTTCAATGAAAACCATGTTGTTTTCCAAATTAGAAAGTCTTGTTTTCCAAAATAGAAAGTATGATTCCAAATTAGTAAGTAATGGTTTTGATCGTTGTGTGATGTCTAAAATATGCTTTTTAGTCTTAGGCTACTGTGTTAGACAATCTCTCCAAGTTTCGTCGCATTCCGGTTTGTGTAGCATAGGTTTCGGATCAAGATTCTCTTTTTATTTTCGGATTTGCTCTTAGGTAGATTGCCTGGGTCGACTGGAGCACCCAACCCAGCCAATCAGCCCGCAGTGACAGCAACTTTGCTTTTGATCCGTTTCGACTCCAATCTTTTGGAATCATTTCTTATGACCTATACATGTTTTGTCAAGCTTGTTTAGGTGATTTTGGATATATTCTCTGATCTTTTATTTGAAGACTATAAGTTCGGATTACGAGGTGAGTATTCCAACTCACAATATGCCTATTTACATGTCTTTATGTATTATGATATGAATGCATGATTTAACAACCGTTGTTTAGTTTCTTTTACATCATGATACTTCTGCAACTACAGTAGCTTGTCCACTTTGTTAATTTCATATTAGAATTGATTATTGATTATGAGAATATGTTATGGACTATGATGTGGATATGGATGTGAATATGACTTGTATGAAATCATGATGTGATGTGGATGCTTAGGTCATAGTTGTGGAATGGGGAATGCCCTATTGGCGTTTCTGTCTTTGGACATCAGTGGAAGTGGTATGGGACGCTTTCCTATGGTGCCCCTTGACTCTTTCCTTAACTACTGGTTGACATACCTAGGATTGGTCTAGCAGTGTTTGGCTAGGAATACCCCTGTTATATCAGACCCGATTCGGAAGGGTATTGAGACCGAACGACCCGTGGTAGCAATGGGGATTCATGGGCGCTCAAGACCGGTAACCAACCCGTGAGGGAACATGAATCACATTGTGGGGACCATCTATGGGTAGAGTTGCATATGGATAGACTTGGGCTCATGGGCGTTCAAGACCGGTAACCAACCAGTGAGAGGACATGAGAGCTTCCCGTTTACTATATGTGGATGACCTATAGGGTTGATGAGTCCGTATTTGAGAGAGTCGGATACGCTGACTCTAGTGTGAAGGATACCGGAAAGGATCCCAAGAGGGGAGGAATGGACGTATCTGGATCTGAGTTGATATAACTAAGTAGATGACTTGCATTGGGCTAGGCTTAACCCTGACATGCACCAGTACTTAGACCAATGGTGATGTGAGAGAGCGGTGACTTAACCCCCAGCCATGGATTGTCCAAGATGGATGAAGGACCCTTTGCCAACTGAGGATGAGTGAATTGAGACCTACCCAAAGAAGTATGGTGCTGTGACTTAAAGCATGTCTGCCAATAGAGACCAGCATACATATGTAGAGTTAGAAGCATATTTGCATATATTGTTTCATATCATTGCATATATGTTTGTTTGTGAATGCATGTGAAGAGGCTTATTGTGTTTGGATTACTTGCTAAGTTCTTTTGAGCTTACTCTTCGGGGGACTTGTTTATAGATGACATTGCAGGTACGAAAGAGAACCCGTGCCCTAGTACGGAGGACCTTTCCATACATGGTACAGCTCCAGATGTCCTTGGACAAGGTAATGAATATCGAGACAGCCAACACTCGGATTTGGGCTGCACTGATGGCTCCTATTGATGGCAGTCGGCATCGTCTTATTCGTCGATGGGATCGTGCGCTAGATGCTGATCTGAAGCTTCAAGAGCATGACCCTAAAGTGAAGAAGATGAAGACTGAAGAAGAAGAAGAGCCGACTGAAGATGTGGATTAGATTCTCTTGTTTCTTCTAGACTTTTATTTTACTTGTATTAGCTTAGAGCTTGCTTTAGATTTCGATCTACCTTCCACATATGTTGTGGGGTATATTTCCGCTATACTCTACAGTTGTCTTTTGATTTGGTATCTTGTTATTCTGCACTCTGATATTCTTAAGTGATCCTTCTGTGATTCTTTCTTGACTTTTATTGTTAACTTATTAGAATACAATGATTTGTTCTTGCTTTTGAATATGTTATTGTGCTAAATGGATATGATCGTTCCTAAACTTGATCTTTTGGGCTGTGGATCACTCCCCCAGGTAACCCAGATAGGGTATAGGCTGGGTGTATTTGGGCGGGATGTGACACTATGGGAAATAGTGTTCAAGGAAAAGGCAAATGAACAAGGATTGCTAGATAGCCTTGAACTATTAGATGAAGTTCGTGCAAAAGCAATAGCATGAACTCAACATTATCAAAGAAGGATAGCGTCACATTATATTCCTGAGTGAAGAGTCATCAATACCTAGCGGGACACTTGGTGTCACATCCACCCAGGCGGTACCCTATCCGGCATACCCGAGTGTGTGATCCACAGTCCACAAGATCCAGAAAGTTAGAGAAATCAACGCCTCCCACATTCACAACAATATAATCAAGAACAAGACTAAATCAATGTTAACAATATTATTCAATGAATCAAGGTAAAGTAACGAGATATTCATCAGAGTGCGGAAAAGATACCAATAGATATATAAATCAAAAGTAGAGTGAGGCGGAATCTCACTCCACGAGTACAACGGAATGTAGTTCGAAAATCAAATGGGATTACAACTGATTCTAAAGACAAGAAAGAAAGATATAATCTAAACTAGAGTCTTTTCTACTTTATAAAGGATGTCCTCATAGACATAGACTTCATCGATGATGCTCAAACGCTCCCACTCCACAGTAGGGCTAATCCTGGTAACAAGAGAGACCACTCGAGGGATCCTCACAGTAATCTTCATAGTCGCCAGTACTTTGCGTATGGTACGCTTCTTCATCTTGCGCTTCCTCATATTGCGCTTCATAGCCATCAAATCCTGTAGAATAGTCTAACAAAAGATATTGTACAAAAAGGAATGAGTTTCAAAGAAACTCAGCAAGGCAAGTTATTCCATAATAGCATAAATAACATAGTATCACAAACAAAAAATAAGATGATATGATATGAGGCAACAATGTATGTATGAGTCTAACTCTATGTATGCTGGTCTCTATAGGCAGACATGCTTTAAGTCATAGCACCATACTTCTTTGGGTAGGTCTCATCACACAACGCCGGTTGGTAGTGGGTCCTTCATCCATCTCGGACAATCCATGGTTAGGGGTTAAGTCACCTCTCTCTCACATCACCGTTTGGTCTAAGTATTGGCGCATGTCAAGGTAAAGCCTAGCCCAATGCAAGTCTTCTACTTAGTCATATCAACTCAGATCCAGATACGTCCATTCCTCCCCTCTCGGGATCCTTTCCGGTATCCTTCACACTAGAGTCAGCATATCCGACTCTCTCAAATACGGACTCATCAACCCTATAGGTCATCCACATATAGTAAACGGGAAGCTCTCATGTCCTCTCACGGGTTGGTTACCGGTCTTGAACGCCCATGAGCCCAAGTCTATCCATATGCAACTCTACCCACAAATGGTCCCCACAATGTGATTCATGTCCCCTCACGGATATAACTCACCGGTCTCGAGCACCCATGAATCCCCATTGCTACCACGGGTCGTTCGGTCTCAATACCCTTCCGATTCGGGTTTGATATAACAGGGGTATAACCTAGCCAAACACTGCTAGACAAGTCTTAGGTATGAAAACCAATAATCCGGGAAAGCGTCAAAGGGCAACATTGGAAATATCCCATACTACTCCCAATGAGGTCCAAGGACAGAAATGTCAAAAGGACATTCCCCAATCCCAAATCATACCTAAGCAATCACAATCATAATTCAGTCATATCATCCACGACAAATATCACATCATATGAAAGAGTATAATAAGACAAGATTAAATAAATAAGGAAACATACATGAGAAAGTATTCATACATAATCAAGTACATAAAGTAAATAAGGAAATAAGATTCTAATGTACTTGCAACATTCATATCATAATAGAAACTAACATAACAGTAGCAAATCTAAGTAGTTCCCAAATTAGAAACTAAATCTATGCAAATCTATGTTAATATGGTAACAACTTCCTTACCTTAAATAGATCCGAGAATATTCCGGACGAACAAGAGGATGAATCCTAAGTTAGCAAATAATCCCTAAAATAGCATCACACAATCATTAGGAAGTAGTCCTAAAAGAATAAGCATGATTCGAATCAAATCGGACGAAGAAAACAGATTCTGCTGTTGCGAGTTGATTGGCTGGGTAGCATTGGCAGTCGACCCAGGCAATCTGCCCAAGGGCAAATCCGAAAATAAAAAGGGAATCTTGATCCGAAACCTATGCTACACAAACCGGAATGCGACGAAACTTGGAGGGATTGTCTAACACAGTAGTCTAAACCTAGAAAGCATAATTTAGACATCAAACCACCATTAAAACATTACTTCCTAATTTAGAACTATAGTTTCTATTTTGGTAAAAAACATAGTTTTCATTGGAAACATGCTATGAATGAAAGAGATGAACTAGAGATGATTAGATCTCATTCTAGTACAAGAACACAGTAGATCAGAGGTATGAATAATCATAGAGAAGCATCTATAATGCTAGAATGAATCAAAATAGGAAATATTATCATAGTTTAAGAAAAAATCATAAGAATCATGTTAAGAATGAATGAGATGATCATAGTACAAGAGAATGAAAAGAGATTGTAAAGATATGACTACATGGTTGCAGCAT
The DNA here is from genome assembly GCF_041222555.1 of Hakea prostrata. Classification (NCBI taxonomy): domain Eukaryota; kingdom Viridiplantae; phylum Streptophyta; class Magnoliopsida; order Proteales; family Proteaceae; genus Hakea; species Hakea prostrata. The sequence goes on from NC_142603.1 coordinate 46,949,194, forward strand.
CTTTATCATAATCTCAATTCAGAGATGAGAGTGATCATAGAAAGAATAAATCATTAACATAAAAGATAGATTACTAACCTTTAATTGAAGAACAAGAGAGAGAGTTTGCAAGGTTGCAAGATTAGGTCTTCTTCTTCACTCTTGGAGGCTTGGAGATGGTTTCCCTTCGTTCTCTAGGTGTTATGGAGGCTAGGGATACTAAAATCACGAAGTCATGGGGTATATATAGCAAGATTCTCAAAACAGAAGATTCTGTTCGAGTTCAAGCAACACTGGGTCGATTGGTGGGTAGCATTGAGCACTCGACCCAAGCACTCGACCCAGCCGACAAAAAGCCAAAAATAGGGATTTGAGGGTCTTCCACTACTCGGAATCAAACGAAACGTTAAACACATATTCTATAACATACCTAGCATGGAAAAATGGCTTTAAATCATATCCCACCAAGCTCTAAGGTCATCAACTAATCTTCTCTTCATCAAGGTGCAGTCTCTTCTCTATATCCAACACTGACTTCCAGTATGGGGCATTATCTTCAATCTCCATAGGTTCGGAGTCGAACTCTATATCATCTACCAATATGGCCCATAGTTGACTTTCACTTCTACTTCGGGTCTTCGGACCTACAATCAAAGAGTATCCGGGTTAAGGTTAGGGCCGGGTTTCACATTCCCCCCTCATTAAAAGAAATTTCGTCCTCGAAATTGAAAGTATACCTGAACTTCCAAAAAGAAGAGGAAACTTCTCCTTCATATATTCTTCCTTTTCCCAAGACGCTTCTTCAGTGGGTATGGTTCTTCCACTGAATCTTCACCAAAGGGATAGTTCGATTCCTTAACTACTTGTCCTTTCTATCCAAGATTTTAACCGGTTCTTCCTTATAAGATAAATCAGCACAAAGTCCTTCAGGTTCTTGCTATAGTATGTGATCTGGGTTCTCAACATACTTCCGAAGCATTGAAACATGAAATACGTTATGAGTTTCAGCGAGTGACGGAGGTAAAGCCAAACGATAAGCAAATGATTCAATTCTTTCAAGAATCTCATAAGGTCCAATATAACGAGGACTAAGCTTTCCTTTAACATTAAACCTCATTACACCCTTCATAGGCGATACCTTTAGAAAAACGTTCTCACCAACTTGAAATTCCAAATCTGACCTTCTTCTATCAGCATAAGATTTTTGTCTTGACTGAGCAGTCTTAATCCTTTCTCTTATCATATCTACCATCGCACTAGTAGCTTCAATCATTTTAGGTCCTAACACTTTCCTTTCTCCAGTTTCGGTCCAATACAGAGGTGTTCTACAAGTGTTTCTATATAAAGCTTTAAAAGGAGCCATGCCTATTGTAGACTGATAACTATTGTTATAGGCAAACTCAACCAAAGCTAAATGTTCATCCCAATTACCACTCATATCAACAACACACGATCTAAGCATATCTTCCAAAATCTGAATTGTCCGCTCGGTCGTCCATCGATCGAGGGTGGTGAGCAAGACTCAAATTCAACTGGGTTCCCAAAGCTTTCGCAAACTATTCCAGAATCTTGAAGTAAATCTAGGGTCACGATCGAGACACAATACTCACAGGCACTCCATGCAGTCAACAACATTGTCCACATAAAGCCTAGCTAACTTATCCATAGTGTGAGTAATCTTCATAGGAATAAAATGGGCTGATTTGGTCAATCTATCAACAATTACCCACACAGTGTCATTACCTTTACTTGTTCGGGCAAACTAGTCATGAAGTCCATAGTAATGTTCTCCCATTTCCAACCAGGCAATGGTAAGGGCTGCAATAATCCAGACGGAGGTTGTCGAACAGCTTTATCACGTTGACAAGTCTCGCACTTAGCTACAAAATCTTCCACATCAGACTTCAATCCAATCCACCAAAAATGTTCTTTCAAATCCTTATACATTTTTGTACCTCCTGGATGTACGGTAAAGATTGATTGGTATGCTTCCTTCAAAATTTCCTTTTTAACTTCTTCAACTGCAGGCACACAAAGTCTTCCTCTAAACAATAACGCACCATCCATAGATATACTAAAATCAGGGTCCAAATCAGAATTTAAAGAAATCTTCTCTATCTTCTCTTTCAATTCCGGATCCGAATCTTGCAAGGCAACAATTCGATCCCTAAGGGTGGATCTTGCTGTCATGGCTAAAAGCACAACATCTGAACCTTGCGAAACAACTTCCAATTCAAAATCTGAAATTGACTTCAACAACGACTTGCTCATAGCATTCAAATCTAAATCCTTCTTGTTACTTTTCCTACTAAGAGCGTCCGCAACGACATTTGCTTTACCAGGATGATACTGGATATCACAATCATAGTCAGAGACTAATTCCAACCATCTTCTTTGTCTCATATTTAACTCTTTTTGGGTAAAGAAATACTTTAAGCTCTTATGATCTGTGAAAATTGCAATTTTCTCACCATACAAGTAATGTCTCCAAATCTTTAGGGCAAAAACAACGGCTGCAAGTTCCAAATCATGAGTGGGATAATTCCGCTCATAAACCTTCAATTGTCTTGAAGCATAAGCTATCACCTTCCCATGTTGCATTAAAACACAACCCAAACCAATCTTAGACGCATCAATATAGACTGTCAGACCACCGGAATTATCGGGTATAGTCAAAACCGGGGCACTTGTCAATCTATCCTTCAATTCTTGAAAATTCTTCTCACATGCGTCAGACCAAACAAACTTCTCTTCTTTCCTAGTTAGCTTAGTCATAGGAGCAGCCAACTTAGAAAAGTTCTCAATAAATCTCCTATAATAACTAGCCAAACCTAAGAAACTTCTTATTTTAGACACCGTCTTCGGTCTTTCCCACTCGGCAACTGTCTTAACCTTGTCGGGATCGACACGAATACCTTCGGCTGAAACAACATGACCAAGAAATACCACTCTTGGAAGCCAGAAATCACACTTACTAAACTTGGCATACAACTTCTTATCTCTTAGTCTTTGCAAAGTAATACCAAGATGCTTCCGATGCTCTTCTTCGCTCTTTGAGTAAATCAAAATGTCATCGATAAAGACAATAACGAACTTATCTAACACATCATGAAATACTCGATTCATCAAGTCCATAAACACTGCAGGAGCATTAGTAAAACCGAAAGGCATAACTCTAAACTCAAAATGACCATATCTCATCCTAAAAGCTGTCTTACAAATGTCACTAGCTTTTACCTTCAACTGATGATATCCGGATCTCAAATCAATCTTCGAGAACACTGCTGCACCTCTTAACTGGTCAAAAAGATCATCAATCCGAGGCAGCGGATACCTATTCTTAATGGTCAATTTGTTCAACTCACGGTAATCAATGCACATACGCATACTACCATCCTTTTTCTTAACAAACAAAACCGGGGCTCCCCAAGGCGATACACTAGGCTGTATATAACCTTTATCTGAGAGTTCATTCAGCTGGTCTTGTAGTTCTTTCAACTCGGTAGGCGCCATTCTATATGGAGCTTTAGATACCGGAGCGGCTCCTGGAATTAATTCAATCGAAAATTCCAACTCTCTATCCGGAGGTAATCCTGATAAATCATCCGGAAAGACATCCTTGAATTCACAAACCACTTCAACTTCTTCAAGCTTCTTTTTCACTTCCTTAACTTCACTTTCAGCTGCAGCACTTTCCACTAATGCACAGACTTGCATCAAAGCGCATAAAGTCTTCTTACTAATTCTTCCTTTATCACCTTGAAATTCAAAGGCTGAATTTCTACTAATCTGAAATTGAATTTTCCTCGAAGAACAAACAATTACAACCTTATGGGCTGTCAACCAATCAATTCCAAGAATCACATCAAAATCTTTCATGTCAAGAATCACTAAATCGGCTTTCAATTTCTTCTCACAAATCATAACGGGACAATCTTCTATCACTTTATCTAGTTTCACAACTGATCTAGAAGGAGTACTAATCATTAAACAACTAGACAAATTCTTAGGTATCAAGTCAGTCTTCTCCTAATGAATGCAGATTTAAAATGAATGAATGAGATGCACCCGTATCAAACAATACAAATGCAGGAATTGAAGCGATTAACAAAGTACCTGTCACAACTTCATGACTTGCATCTTGTTCAAGTACTAGATATACTAAACACTTTTCCAGTGCACGGGGTAGATACACTCTTTGCTACAGAACATAGGGCTGATTAGGCTTCTTGGGACAAGTACGAGCAAAATGACCAGGCTGCTTACAAAAGAAACAAACCGGCGGTCCAACTGAAGGTACTACTACTGGAGACTTCGGACCCATAGGTCGAGGATTCACATTCACGACTTAGCACTTGGAACATTCGCAATTGGTCCTGTTCCCACCTGAATTGACGCTGCTGTCCACTTGGTGAAAAACTAGCATTTTGGCTCACACTTCTAGGCTGAAAACTAGGAGTAGGATACGGAGTAGGCCTAACAAATCTTCTTTCCGAACGGTCAACCAAACCATTATTCCTTGGCTGCCACGTCCTTTGCACACGTGCACTTTCTTTTTCAGTTTCTTCAATCTTCTTCGAAACTTGAACTACCTGAGCGTAGCTCTCAATCGGAATCACAGTCAAATAAGCCTTGATTGCAGGACGCAATCCCTTGAAAAACTTCTTTGCCTTGGCACGATGAGGTCTTACAGATTCAGGGGCAAAGTAAAATAATTCCTCAAACTTCTGTTGATATTCCAAAACAGACAAAAGTCCTTGAGTAAGGGCCATGAACTTAGCTTCCTTTGCATCGACCACCGCCTGTGGAAATAGTTCTTACAAAATGCATCCTTGAAAATTTCCTAGGTTATTCCACCAACATGCAAGGTTTCCAAAATAGGACGAGTGGAGGTCCACCAAGCATCTGCTTCTTGCTGAAGCTTCTGTTCGGCAAACAAGATCTTCTGTGCTTCAGAACACTGCAAGTGACGGAATGCCTTCTCTAATTCCCTCAGCCACTTGTTAGGAAACAAAGTGTCCTTAGTAACACCAGTGAAAGAAGGCACTTGCATCTTCAGAAAACTTTCCATCAAACGAGTATGAGGAGTTCCAGCTAACCTTTCCGCATTAGGAACTGCGGTATGAGGAGTCCCATTCACACCAAGACGAGTCTCGAGATGAAGAGTCATGAAACCCGTCATCATCCGGTTGAACCGATTCGAATGCTGCTGCATGATGTTGCCCATGATGTTGGCAATATCACGAAAACTGTTCACTCCGGAGCATTAGGTATACCGGTCGTATTGTCACCATCCACATTAGTGTGCTGACCAAGACTACCATTAGGAGTATCTCCATGAAGTACTTCTTCCTCATTTCCAGTACTATTAGAACCAATATTGCGATTCCTTAGTACAACCATTCTGCAAAATCAAAGTAAGTCAAAAAAACATCGAAAATTTCCAACTTACCATCAATAACAACTTAACCTTAGTCTTAGCATATCCAAATAAGACTAAAAACATTACTTTAATCATTAAAAAGTCACCCAAGAATTATATATCAAAATCCAAATTTATCCCAAATTTCCAAAATTTTTCACCTTGGGTCGAGTCTTCAATCCGACCCAAGCAATCGACCCACGCAAACAGTGTGCGAAAAACACCTTAAAAATCACATTTTTCATTTCATTCTCACTTCAAAACACCAAGATTCGTGGGAGAGCTCTAGGGCAAGGTTCTCTAAAGTCTTCAAGAGTCATTCTAGGCCATCTAACTTCAAGAACAAGTCTTCAACATTCTTGCAACACCATCTAAGGTAAAATCTCTCATTTCCTTGCTTTACAACTTCTAAACTGAGATGCATTCTTCCAAATATCATGATTTACTTGTTAGGATTGTTAGGAAACATGTCTAGGAATGTATAGGAATGTGTTCTAGGTGATCTTAATACAATGCCATGTCTTTACAACGCTTGCTATCGATCTCATGGTTTCTTGCTAACGATTTCTCAACCGAAAACCCTCTTTTGAAAATCTTCTTTCATTTTCAAACCACAAAGAGTTTCGCCTTCAAATCAATTCCTACATTCTTGCAATGATATGAAGAACATGCGTATCTAAATCGATTAAGCCAATTCCAAACTTAAAAAATCGCATTTTAACCTAATTTGAGAATTTTCCCCCTTTCTATGCTTGCTGAATTTTGTCCTTTAGATCATCAAATTGATAAATTTTTCTCCAATAAAACATGCTAACCTACTATTCTAAGTATCATGCACATGCTAGTATGCTCAAACTGAAATTTCGCCAAAATCGAAAATTTCCGAAAAATTACGAAAATACCCTTCATGCTGAAAATTTGAAATTCTACTAATGTCAATTCTCTTCTTGTCTTCTTTATAGCTATATTGACATCATGCCTCCTCGCGGACGACAGGGTGGGAGGAGAGGTAGAGCTAGAGGTCAGGTTCCACTTTTGGAGCCGAGAGACGAAGTTAACCGCAGAGATCTATTCAGTACACCCCGAGCAGAGTACTTATATGAGGCCTTCTTCGAGCGGTGCCGCATTGAGTATGGCAGATTACTCAGGCTACGACAGCTTACCACATTTCGGATCCGTCAGAGATTTGATACGATGGAGTGGACGCATCTTTTCACTGAGGATCTTCCAGTTTATCCGGATTTAGTGAAGTTGTTCTATAGCAACCTTACATCAGTCGAGGAGGGTCGGAGACGAGGTCCATTCGAGTTGATCTTAGAGAGTCGAGTTCGAGAGACACGGATTCGATTTTCTACTAGCACATTGGCCGAGATCTTTAGAGTACCACACTATCCTCATGAGTGTGTATGGATACTGGCAGGGGCAGAGATAGATGCTTTATTACTACCACATGAGCTTCATGAGATTTGCACCACACTCTGGAGAGATGACAGATGCTATATGCCACGGACCAGTGCATAGATGACTGATTCGGCTAGAATCATCGGTCGCATTGTAGGCCGCAACATCATCCCAAAGGTAGGGCATCACGAGAGAGTATCAGTGATGGATGCTCTACTGATTTACCGCATATATCAGGGTTTCGAGATTGATCTTTCCTTCATCATCCAGAACGTCATGCTAGAGGTCGTGACGTCACCGGGCGTAAGGAACCTTTGCTTCGGTCGTCTACTCACACTTGTCTTCCGGCATTTCGGTGTGAGGCTGGAGGATACACCGATGCGAGAGACGATTGCTTGGCTATGCCATCGGAACCAGGACTATTCGACAGATGCAGATTACTCAGACCGAGAGGTCAGATGATGATGATGGTCTTGAGACTGATGAGGATGATGATGAGTCAGATGATGGTGATCAGGATGCAGGTCCAGATATAGATGACCAGGCAGGAGATGACATTGAAATGCGTGAGGCAGATCAGGGTCATCAGAATATTCCCACATCATCACACTTTGAGACCAGAGGCCCTTCGCTAGCGGCGCCCGGAGATCGCGGAGGCTGTGTGCACAGATGCGGTCTATGACTTCCATGTTAGGGAGGATAGAGGCGAGACAGAGAGGATGGAGTCACAATTGACTCAGAGTTGTAGAGGATGTTAGAGCACCGAGAGAGCAGAGACGATAGTCTTAGATAGATTGTACTAGGATTTCCTTTTATGTTTCTCAAATGTAACTTGTTGTAGAACTTTCCTAAAATTAATGAAGTTCACTTTTGTTTCACCATCTTATTGTACATTATGCATTTCCTTTGTTGTATTAAGTGATGTTTGTTAAATTAGAATTATTGTGTATTATTCAGAGTATTTTATTCTTCACTTTTAAGTTTCTAATTCAAGTGTTCTATTATTCACTTCTAAGAATACTTGAGTCACTTTTGGATTTATGACTCAGGAATGTTCTATCATTGTTTCCGTGGTTAGGATTTCACTTGGAACTGTGAGCTCTGATACCACTCTGTCACATCCACCCAGCCGGTACCCTATATGGCATACCCGAGTGTGTGATCCACACCCACAAGATCCAAGAAATTAGAGAAATCAACCTCCCACATTCACAACAATATAATCAAGAACAAGACTAAATCAATGTAACGCCCCGATTCCCAATATGGCAATTAGGTCGATACTTAACCCAAGAACCGGTTTTTCCTTAGGTAGTGAACCAATCGTGATAAAATAGACCAGAAATTAAACTCATAGAATTTAGAATATTTAAGCAGCGGAAGTCTATTGTAATAAACTGAAACATTTCCATTATTCTAAAATATCCAAAATAAAAGGGTTCGACTATTACATTTATCAAGTAGAACATTTCACACCAATTACATAATTATTTAAATATAGATAAAAACATATTTTATGTCCTTAACAAATAATATATGAATGAGGTTCATCAGCAATATGGACTTCTTCTGTATCACGGCACAATTCTTCAAAGTCATGTTCTACACATTCACCATCTAGAGAAAAATATTGGGTAAGTTTCGAAAAACTTAGCAAGATCAAATTTAGCAAGATATCGACATGTTTGAAATAATGTATCGAAATAATACAAGAAATACAATCAAATGAAATAAATAATGCAATAATGCTAATGCACAAGTTATTATTTATCTAATTTGGAAACAATACGATGCCCCATGCCGTTGCATGGCCTGCACGCATTATACAGCCTTGACATTCGTATTGCTCCATTTGGGATTCAACACATCATACCCCATGCCGTTACATGGCCTGCACGCGTTATACAGCCCTGATATGTGTATTGATCCCTCCAGTGTTATCATGGGTTTTCCCAATAGGAAAGGATGAAGATTGATCCACGCCGTTACGTGGCCTGCGCGCGTTACACAGCCCTATCAACCCATCCAATTCTCTATCGGACCATGATAAATGGAAAAGTTTATGTCTTCTTCTTATAATGCAATATGCAATATGCAATGCAATGCCAAATCTTGATATTCATATAAATTTATAAAAGACAATAAATCAAACATATAGATATAATGCAGGATTTGCAATATAGATCAAATGATACAATGAGTCAAGTTAGTAGATATACATAAATGATTCTCACTTGCAATACATATCAAGATAAAATACATTATTTCAAACTATAGATAATATGAAGGATTATCATTTGTAATTTGTATCAAATAAAAGACAACTATCAAACATATAAGTATAGTGCGAGATTATCGCTTACAACATAAATCAAAATAAAGCACAATCGTTCAAACTTGTAAATAACATGAAGGATATAATGCAAGATTATCACTTGCCTTCCCGATAGATTCAATATCAAAATATTCCAATGTTTTGAGGAGTTCAATAAAACACAAACTAGGACAAACGATTACAGTGAATGGATTCAGTTTAAAATCAAAAGAAATTTAGAAATTCTTATTGATTTTAGGGAGAAATGAACTCTCTCTCTCTCTCTCTCTCTCTCTCTCTCCCTTCTTTGGAAAAATTTCTCCCCCGTAAGGTAAATCCCTCCCCCTATTTATATGCAAGAAAATTCATAATAATAATCAAGTAAATTAATAAAACTTAAAGTATGATAAATTATTAAGTGATTAACTATTCTTAATATACATAAATTCATTTATTATATTATATTTTAACTCTTAACGTATTTTGTTTCTTAAGTTTACAAAATAATGAAGTGTTAATAAATTTCTTAAAGTATAAAATGTTCAAGATCTATTAAGCTAACGATCATAACAAATATTTAACTGATATATTATTTATTAGTTTAGTATTTGAGTTTATTTAAGTATTATAAATTGAATAATAGAAAGAAAAAGAAAAAGAAACGATTAATTCAATTGTGATTTGATTTCCTTATTTTCATTAAATACTTAATTTATCAATATTATTACTACTTTCTAAACAAATGGTAATTACTATAAAACAAAATAACATATATAACTAAAACATATAATATATGATTATTTTATGAAAATTGACCAAAATACCCTTAGTAAAATCTAGGGGTATTACAATCAATGTTAACAATATTATTCAATGAATCAAGGTAAAGTAACGAGATATTCATCAGAGTGCGAAAAAGATACCAATAGATATATAAATCAAAAGTAGAGTGAGGCGGAATCTCACTCCACGAGTACAGCGGAATGTAGTTCGAAAATCAAATGGGATTACAACTGATTCTAAAGACAAGAAAGAAAGATATAATCTAAACTAGAGTCTTTTCTACTTTATAAAGGATGTCCTCATAGACATAGACTTCATCGATGATGCTCAAACGCTCCCACTCCACAAGAGGGGCTAATCCCGGTAACAAGAGAGACCACTCGAGGGATCCTCACAAGAATCTTCATAGTCGCCAAGATACTTTGCGTATGGTACGCTTCTTCATCTTGCGCTTCCTCATATTGCGCTTCATAGCCATCAAATCCTCGTAGAATAGTCTAACAAAAGATATTGTACAAAAGGAATGAGTTTCAAAGAAACTCAAAGAAGGCAAGTTATTCCATAATAGCATAAATAACATAGTATCACAAACAAAAAATAAGATGATATGATATGAGGCAACAATGTATGTATGAGTCTAACTCTATGTATGCTGGTCTCTATAGGCAGACATGCTTTAAGTCATAGCGCCATACTTCTTTGGGTAGGTCTCATCACACAACGCCGGTTGGTAGTGGGTCCTTCATCCATCTCGGACAATCCATGGTTAGGGGTTAAGTCACCTCTCTCTCCAATCACCGTTTGGTCTAAGTATTGGCGCATGTCAAGGTAAAGCCTAGCCCAATGCAAGTCTTCTACTTAGTCATATCAACTCAGATCCAGGATACGTCCATTCCTCCCCTCTCGGGATCCTTTCCGTATCCTTCACACTAGAGTCAGCGTATCTGACTCTCTCAAATAAGGACTCATCAACCCTATAGGTCATCCACATATAGTAAACAGGAAGCTCTCATGTCCTCTCACGGGTTGGTTACCGGTCTTGAACACCCATGAGCCCAAGTCTATCCATATGCAACTCTACCCACAAATGGTCCCCACAATGTGATTCATGTCCCCTCACGGATATAACTCACCGGTCTCGAGCACCCATGAATCCCCATTGCTACCACGGGTCGTTCGGTCTCAATACCCTTCCGATTCGGGTCTGATATAACAGGGGTATAACCTAGCAAAACAGTGCTAGACAAGTCCTAGGTATGAAAACCAATAATCCAGGAAAGCGTCAAAGGGCAACATTGGAAATATCCCATACTACTCCCAATGAGGTCCAAGGACAGAAATGTCAAAAGGACATTCCCCAATCCCAAATCATACCTAAGCAATCACAATCATAATTCAGTCATATCATCCACGACAAATATCACATCATATGAAAGAGTATAATAAGACAAGATTAAATAAATAAGGAAACATACATGAGAAAGTATTCATACATAATCAAGTACATAAAGTAAATAAGGAAATAAGATTCTAATGTACTTGCAACATTCATATCATAATAGAAACTAACATAACAGTAGCAAATCTAAGTAGTTCCCAAATTAGAAACTAAATCTATGCAAATCTATGTTAATATGTAACAACTTTCTTACCTTAAATAGATCCGAGAATATTCCGGACGAACAAGAGGATGAATCCTAAGTTAGCAAATAATCCCTAAAATAGCATCACACAATCATTAGGAAGTAGTCCTAAAAGAATAAGCATGATTCGAATCAAATCGGATGAAGAAAACAGATTCTGCTGTTGCGGGTTGATTGGCTGGGTAGCATTGGCAGTCAACCCAGGCAGTCTGCCCAAGGCCAAATCCGAAAATAAAAAGGGAATCTTGATCCGAAACCTATGCTACACAAACCGGAATGCGACGAAACTTGGAGGGATTGTCTAACACAGTAGTCTAAACCTAGAAAGCATAATCTAGACATCAAACCACCATTAAAACATTACTTCCTAATTTAGAACCATAGTTTCTATTTTGGTAAAAAACATAGTTTTCATTGGAAACATGCTATGAATGAAAGAGATGAACTAGAGATGATTAGATCTCATTCTAGTACAAGAACACAGTAGATCAGAGGTATGAATAATCATAGAGAAGCATGTATAATGCTAGAATGAATCACAATAGGAAATATTATCATAGTTTAAGAAGAAATCATAAGAATCATGTTAAGAATGAATGAGATGATCATAGTACAAGAGAATGAAAAGAGATTGTAAAGATATGACTACATGGTTGCAGCATCTTTATCATAATCTAAGTTCAGAGATGAGAGTGATCATAGAAAGAATAAATCATTAACATAAAAGATAGATTACTAACCTTTAATTGAAGAACAAGAGAGAGAGTTTGCAAGGTTGCAAGATTAGGTCTTCTTCTTCACTCTTGGAGGCTTGGAGATGGTTTCCCTTCGTTCTCTAGGTGTTATGGAGGCTAGGGATACTAAAATCACGAAGTCATGGGGTATATATAGCAAGATTCTCAAAACAGAAGATTCTGTTAGAGTTCAGCAACACTGGGTCGATTGGTTGGGTAGCATTGAGCACTCGACCCAAGCACTCGACCCAGCCGACAAAGAAAGCCAAAAATAGGGATTTGAGGGTCTTCCACTACTCAGAATCAAACGAAACTTTAAACACATATTCTATAACATACCTAGCATGGAAAAATGGCTTTAAATCATATCCCACCAAGCTCTAAGGTCATCAACTAATCTTCTCTTCATCAAGGTGGAGTCTCTTCTCTATATCCAACACTGACTTCCAGTATGGGGCATTATCTTCAATCTCCATAGGTTCGGAGTCGAACTCCATATCATCTACCAATATGGCCCATAGTTGACTTTCACTTCTACTTCGGGTCTTCGGACCTACAATCAAAGAGTATCCGGGTTAAGGTTAGGGCTAGGTTTCACTCTTGGTATTAAGAAATACCTTTGCTTCAGACCCATGCCATCAGAGGAAATTGGACCCTTCATGGGAAGGCCCATATATGGTTATTAAACCGGTCGGTTCAGGAGCATATAAGCTGAAGAACATGACAACAAACAGAGAACTGGATCATTCATGGAATGCTAGACACTTGAAGAAATATTATCCTTGAGAAGATTATCATTTTCATTCATCATGTAATAGTATTCAACTCAATCAATACAATTCTCAGTTTTCAACACACTATCTTTTGATTGGGGGCAACACACAACTTTCAAGATCAGATCCAGCAGCAAAATCAAAAGGCATCGGTTTAAAACCCGTGTGGGACCTTCTACAAGGCATCGGTTTAAAACCCGAGTGAGTCCTTCTCAAACTTATTGAGTTTTTCCGAAATTCCTTAAGTAAAGGCATCGGTTTAAAACTCGTGTGGGACCTTCTACAAGGCGTTGGTTTAAAACCCGAGTGAGTCCTTCTCAAACTTATTGAATTTCTCCGGAAATCCTTAAGTAAAGGCATCGGTTTAAAACCCGTGTGGGACCTTCTACAAGGCGTCGGTTTAAAACCCGAGTGAGTCCTTCTCAAACTTATTGAATTTCTCTAGAAATCCTTAAGTAAAGGCATCGGTTTAAAACCCATGTGGGACCTTCTACAAGGCATCGGTTTAAAACCCGAGTGAGTCCTTCTCAAACTTATTGAATTTCTCCAGAAATCCTTAAGTAAAGGCATCGGTTTAAAACCCGTGTGGGACCTTCTACAAGGCGTCGGTTTAAAACCCAAGTGAGTCCTTCTCAAACTTATTGAATTTCTATGGAAATCCCTAAGTAAAGGCATTGTGCTAAAACAACTAAGACCTATTGCAGCAGAGACTCGAGTGACTGACAAAGTTCAAAGATGAAGTTAATTCTTTATTCCTTTAAACGACCAGAAGGGGTCAACCTTTACATCAAATATACATATGAGATAACAAGTGTTGAGATACAATCTTCGTTCGGTCAAGAAGGAAAATCATCATTGGTGATCATGAAGAACTCCAAAACAGAATTGAAGTAGCTTTGTCAGAAGCAACACAGAGTCAAGAAGAACAGAGTTGGGAAAACATATGATGGATACTGGCCATGGAGACACAGGTCCTCTCATCATTTGGTTCTCTTCCTCAGGGATTGTGAAGAATTCTCTAAACTCTCACATACAAAATCCTCTGCAATTCCATACTCTTTATCCAGCTTTTTTTGTAGAGGCCTGGCCTTTGATCAGACATGCATTCAAGGCAAGCTCTTCATAGCTTAATCCTTTAAGAGGAGACAAAGGAGGACAGTCATCAAGATGATGCATTATATCCGGATCTGCAGGAGGAAGGTCCACCACATCCTTGGCCCAGGCAGGAGGAGGAAGTCTCAGCTTTGCAAACAATTCGGGATGACAATTTGCACGGTGGGGAGACATGTTGAAATAAGGATTTCTCCTTAATATCGATTCCCATACCTCGTTCTCACCGTCCTGATATGCCTGCAAATTTATAAGCGTTCAGCATGTCAACAAAAGGCTTACTCTGCAAATATTTGAAGATGCAAGCCCTGCGAACATCAGTCGGAAGGGACTCAGGCAAAAGGGTAACAACTTGCCTTTGTGGTGTTGATACTGCTCTAGACCCTTTCGCCCCTGGTGAAAGCTTTCCAACTTCCCGCTCCAGCCTTTCGATTTTCTCCCTAGCACCGTCCAAATCCGAATGAAGTAGCTCATTTTTAGAATTCTTTACTCGGGCAATCTCCCAAGCATTATTTCCAAGACGAGCAATTTCAGCATCCTTGGCTTTGGATTCTTCCCAAAGCCTAGAAAGCTCATTACTCAGTTTGCTGAGTCTAAAAGCTGCTTCCACCTGATTGTGGAAATTACCAGCAAGGCTCCTGCAACAACTTAAGAGTTAGTCAAGAGCAAAAAATTTTCAGAACGAAAGGCAATGAAGAGAAACTTACATCACCAAGGACTTTATAAAATCCCTATTTGGGACAGTAGAGAAGGCTCTGCTCTCAGCAGGCAGCTAGACAGAAGTGCACCATTCTAGTGCTCTTCAGCAACCAGGAAGGTTGGAACACATGATCACTTAACCGAGGGCGGTTCCTAGAAGCAGTACCCTTGGCCTCCTTGAAAACCTCCACAGTTGGAGGATTGGAGGAGGATGCCAAACAAGCACTAGAGTCAGGTCCAGGAGCCCGAACAATGACCGAAGGAACCATATCTTCCTTAGAAGACCGAACAGTCTTCATCATGGAAGAAGACTCCAACGAAGCGCCAACAGGGGTTTCGGCAATGTGAACAATTGCTGAAGGAGCCACGTCCTCCTTAGGAAACCGAACAGTCTCCATCAACGAAGGAGATGCGGGAGAAGCACCAGCGGAAGCTGCAGGAATTTGAACTTTAGAAGTTCACCAACAACAATCTCCCCGCGTTTAGAAGATTCACCAACAACAATCTCCCCACGTTTAGAAGATTCACCAACAGCAATCTCATCACATGAAGCAACCTTCGACAGTATTGGAGCAGTCTTATTGGAAGATTTCGCCCTAATATTGTCCAAGTTAACTCTTGGAGTCACTACAAAGGATAAGAAAGCATTGTCAGTACGAGAGATCAACCAAAAATAAAGCAAGAAAGGGAAAGCCCTAGATTTCTGAAGAACAAACGAAGCAAAGAATATCCAACAGGGAACTTCTGGAATGAGTAAACCCCAAGTATACTACTGTGGAGATTACTCAGGGGAAAAAGAAGACGAAGTTCATGCTCAAACTGAATGATAGAGGGTAAACTCATTTTTTCAGGCTTTGATCGAGGTATCGTCAGAGGATAAGAGTACAGAGGCAGCAAAGGCAAAACACTACTTTGCAAACAATGAAGACAAGAATGACTTGCAGATAGCGAGGACAAAGATGAAGCACCCTTAAGGAACTTAAATAGCCTCAGGGAGTGATATGACGGTTGAAAACCCAAGTAAATCAAGGGTTAAAGCGGAAGGGATGTTTTGAATTCCGAAAAATGCAGGATCAACGGTCAAGAGATAACAACACTTCAAATTCGAAAGTTAAAGGCTGTCCCTGAGTTTCCACGTGGAGCAACGTGCACTTGATACGAGGATACTGCCAAATACCAACCGTTGCACCTGTATTAAATAAAGGAGTATTCCCAATTCCTTGGGAAGAACAATTTGTACGCGGATACGCGGAAACGTTTGGGCTTCGTCATAAAGAGGGAACAATCGGGAGATAAAGGTGCCAAGTGTCATAAAGGGTTCGGTAAGAACCAAATCAATGCCAATCAACACTCCCGAGAGTATTCCTTTGATGTCCTGATAAGCATGCATTTACCATTATTTATTTGATTTAATTCCCCATACTTCTTTAATTAAAGAGAGCTAATCGAGTATTTTTGTGTATTTTTCAGGAATAAGGAGATTTTGGATATTAGAGATAATATGAAGTAAAGTTGGAAAATATATTAGATATTGGTGGATTTTAAATCATGGCATTCAATCTTGCTGCCCAAGAAATCATGAAAAGTGAGATCTTAGCCAAATTGGAAATAGGTGGAGGTCTAAGGAACAAAATTGGTAATAAATCTGAAAATCGGGTAAACAGACCTACCTTCAGTATTTTGGGCATATCTCTCTCGTATGAGCTTGGATTTCAATTATTCAAGATGCTATGTAACGATACTGAAAATATGTACAACTTTCCAGTTTTGAGTTTTTCCAAAATAAGAAACAATAAAGGTCAAATCGACGGTTAAAGAGAGGGGATTCATTGTGTGCGGGAGACATAAAAGAGAAGCCAGCCACAGAGAAGAAAGGAAGACGGCGAATGCGGCTCTGATCTCTCTCATTGCTGAAGAAGAAGACCACATCTCTCTCTCTCTCCCCCTATGTTTCATCTTTATTTTTCTTATGAACTTTATGATAATGAGTAGCTAGTTCTTTTCTTTGGGATGTAGACGAAACATGCTTATTTCATTAATTTGATTGTTCTATCTCTTCTAGTTGATTGTGTTTGAGTTTGGCCAAAGATGTTCTATAGCTCAGCGAACTAAGCGTGCCAAGCTTCCGCGAAGGACGATAGTCTTGCGAAGATAGGGCATACCTAGGAAGACCATCCCTAATTTACTTTGAAGTGTAGAGTTATATCGGTTAAAGAAAAGCATTGGGGATTCGAAATCCCAAAGATCTTCACATATTCATAGTTTAAATTTTTGCATTAATTAATAGATTTAGTTTAAATTTAGTTTTGTTAAATTCAATCTTAGTAACTTAGCCTTTTAGTTCCCTATAGTTTGACCCCGTACTTTCTGCTTGTTAGATTAGTATATGATTTTATTTTTGATTGGTTAGCGACACGATCAAAATTTGGCGCCGTTGCCGGGGAACCAAAGCACAATTGCTAGGATTGATTTTTGTCAATTAGGCATAATTTTTAGAGTAATTTTAGTGTTTTTAATTTTTAATTTTTCTTTGCTTATTTAACTAATCTCTTTTTCTTTTGTTTTGTAGGTAACTGCAAGAGTAGCGATTCGATAATTAGTTTAGGTTGTATTTAGGACTTTTCAATTGTAATATTACATTATATTGGGTTGTTTAGGTTAATTTTTTTAAAAAAAAATCCCCATCCCTCAGATATAACTTTTGTTCGAAAGATCACGTGGATTGCGCTTCAGGTACGTCCTAAACTTTCCCTTTTGCTATAGTTATTTTCTTTGAATTTTCCTTATTTAGTTTCTTCTTTTTTTTTTCTTCTTCTGTGTGTATGCATGGTCGTCCGTCCCTAAACTCTGAGTTGACTCCACTTGACTTAGAGTTAGAAGAGACTTTGGCCAACCTTAGCAGGCAAAGAACCATGGCAAACTATGAGCCTCCAATGAGGCCCTTGAGTGAGCATTTCATTCCTATGATATATACTCCGGTTTCTTGTATTAAGTTGCCTAACATAGAGGCGGCTCAATATGAGATCAAATCTAGTGTGATTCAAATGGTACCATCTTTTTATGGACTTGCCAATGAAGAGCCTTATAAGCACTTAGATGAGTTTTTAGAGGTGTCCTCCATGGTTAAAATTCAAAACCTCTCAGTTGATGCTTTAAGGTTACTTCTTTTCCCATTCTCCCTTAAAGATAAAGCTAAGCATTGGCTTCATTTTTTGGACAATGTTAAAATTTCCACTTGGGTAGAAATGCAACAGGAGTTCCTTAAAAAGTTCTTCCCCATTGGCCGTACCAATAGCATTAGGAGAGCGATAACGAGTTTCTCCCAACAAGAAGGAGAACAATTTCATGAGGGTTGGGAAAGACTAAAAGAATTACCTAGAAAGTGCCCCCACCATGCTATTCCTAAATGGCAATTGGTTCAATGCTTTTATGATGGCCTTAGAGACCGACATAGGCAAATGGTTGATTCTTCTTGTGGTGGGACTTTCATGCACAAGAATGAGGCATGGGAACTTTTTGAGACCCTTAGTGAAAACTCCCAACATCATGCTTCAACAGCTAGGATTGAGATTCCATCCATTGGGCAACCAAAGAGGAGCGGTCTCTATGAGATCAATCCTACCATTGAGATGAGCACTAAGGTTGACTTGCTATCAAAGAAATTGGACCATCTCTTGTCATTAGGATAACAAACCCCATCTCCACTTCCTACAAGTTTCTCTCCACCTAATCAGATTGAAGCGTGTGCTTTATGTTCTAGCCTATCCCATCATGTCACTGATTGCTATTTGGCTACACAATACCCTGAGTTTGTTAAGGAGCATACACATTTGGCCCATGGAGTCTCTAAATTTGGCAATGATCCATATTCCAATACCTATAACCCAGGATGGCAAAACCACCCCAATTTTTCATGGCGAAACTCAATGCCCAATCCCTCTAATCAAATACCTTATAGGCCACCTCCATTTAATATGCACCAAAATGCCTATAGGAATGAGCAACCATCATCTTCACAACCCTCACATAATTCATCATTTGAGGATAAGGTACTAAAAGCACTTAGTGGATTAGAGCAAAACACTCAATTGTTGCATTCCCATTCTCAATCCATTAACAAATTGGAAATCCAACTTGGTCAACTAGCTGATGCCATCAATAGGAGGGAGGTTGGTCAGTTACCTAGTCAACCAATAGGTAACCCTAATCATCAAATTGGGTATAGGAAAGAACAAGTCCAAGCAATCTCTGTTGTGACACGCAGTGGGAAGGAATATTATGCACCTTTGCCTACTCTTAAGCCATTGCCCATTGATCTTGAGAGTCGAGAAGAGGTTGATTTGACCCATGAGACTGGCAGTGATGCACACAAGCCTAGTAAAGAAACACCACCTGTGAGTATTTCCCATCAATTTCCTTGTAAGGGGTTGCACATTCCGATTGTAGAGGGTCCTACTCCTGAATCTTACACTCCCAAAGCCCCCTTCCCTGAAGCTCTTGAGTCCTCAATTCCAGATTCTATAAAGAATGTATCTTTAAGCCCAAATAGAGATGAAGAGTGCTTTGCGATTAACTTTATTGATGAGGTAGTGGTTGATTATATTCTAAACATTCTTATTGATGATCCCCTACAACATTACTTGTCATTTGGGGAATATAACCTAAATATTGAGGAAGTCAACACATTGTTGGATTCTTCCACTTCTTTGGAGTAGTCACCATTCACATTTAGATTTGAGCTTCCACCTCCATTGGCTGCTTCTTACTGAGTCTGGCTGAAGACACTAAACTTAGCGCTTAATGGGAGGCAACCCATTTGTATAGATGTTATTTCTTGTTCTTTTTCTTCTCTTTTCTTTGTTTGTTGTTAGGTTTTACTATTGCGTGCTTTATCATGATTTCAAACATCGGGTAAACTCTTTCCTCTATTTGCTTCTATCATTTTTTTTATATATCTTGCATGCACTGAGGTCATTGCATAATTTAAGTGCCGGGGGGGGGTGTCAACTTGAGTAAGACTTGTTGATAGTTGGTAGAGCATTGTCACAAAGATAAAAAGTGCCCAATTTTTTCTGGCTTTGGTAAGATAAATGTTTTAATTCCTTGCTTAGATACAAAATGAGAGTTTAAGTGTTTTAAAAATCCCATCTAATGTAATGAACACCCTCTTGAGAGAATAGTTATAGGTTTTACATTTTGAGACCGAGGTTGAATTGGAAAATAGGAATTCCAGGTAGTCCAAAAGGTTTGACCATCTAGTTATCTTGTATTGCCTTGTGCTTATGGTGACAAGTTGAGACCGATTTTAGACTATTTAAATGTGAAGTAAATTGAAGTATAATGTGAAAAAAAGAAAGAGAAAAAGAAAAAGAAATGCTGAAGTTTAAAGGTTAGACCTCCTTCTTAGTAACCAGGTCTCAGTGTCACCAACATCGTGCCTCGCGTCAAATAGTTGGGGTGTCTTTGGTCCAGTCTTGGCCTGTAGCCTAGTTGGCTTGAGTAAGTAAGTTTGAGGGGTATTCTACACCTAGTCCCTTAAGGCCATCTGGCTTGAGAGCGGCTGACCCAACACTCGTTACATAGGCCATCTAGAAAGCTTAAGAGGCAAGACATTGCAGGGACTAGAATTGTGACCATTAATGAAAGAAGTGAATAAATGTGCTTATAAAGGAGAAATGTCTAAGAAGGTCAATATTGCTTAGATATTGAGTTCTTGGTATTATTTGGTACCTAGTTTAGTCTTATCTGAGGGTGAACTGGTAGACTGAAGATAAGAAGAGACTTCTCGATTGAATTGTTTGCCTAGAGCTAGACTCAAGAGAGGGTGTAAGAGCTTAAGTGTGGGGGTGCCTATATTCCCTTTAATCTTTAGTGGAGTGTCTTTGTCTTGGAATCTATCTTTCTACTCTTACTACTGCCATAATAATTAGAAGAGCACTTAAGAATTTTGTGTGTATATTCTCTGCAAACACTCACGAGACACAGCTCGTCCACTAGGGTAACCTAGGGGTTTAAAGGCTTGTTGCACATGCTAAATGCAACCATGATTCCTACGAAAGTGAGTTAGGTTTTTTTTCTTTTTCTTTTTCGTATTACTTTTATTTTTTCATTTTGCTCGAGTGCTAGCAAACACTCAAGTGTGGGGGTATTTGATAAGCATGCATTTACCATTATTTATTTGATTTAATTCCCCATACTTCTTTAATTAAAGAGAGCTAATTGAGTATTTTTGTGAATTTTTCAGGAATAAGGAGATTTTGGATATTAGAGATAATATGAAGTAAAGTTGGAAAATATATTAGATATTGGTGGATTTTAAATCATGGCATTCAATCTTGCTGCCCAAGAAATCATGAAAAGTGAGATCTTAGCCAAATTGGAAATAGGTGGAGGTCTAAGGAACAAAATTGGTAATAAATCTGAAAATCGGGTAAACAGACCTACCTTCAGTATTTTGGGAATATCTCTCTCGTATGAGCTTGGATTTCAATGATTCAAGATGATATGGAACGATACTGAAAATATCTACAACTTTCCAGTTTTTATTTTTTCCAAAATCAGAAAGAATAAAGGTCAAATCGACGGGTAAAGAGAGGGGATTCATTGTGTGCGGGAGACATAAAAGAGAAGCCAGCCACAGAGAAGAAAGGAAGACGGCGAATGCGGCTCTGATCTCTCTCATTGCTGAAGAAGAAGACCACATCTCTCTCTCTCTCCCCCTATGTTTCATCTTTATTTTTTTTATGAACTTTATGATAATGAGTAGCTAGTTCCTTTCTTTGGGATGTAGACGAAACATGCTTATTTCATTAATTTGATTGTTCTATCTCTTCTAGTTGATTGTGTTTGAGTTTGGCCAAAGATGTTCTATAGTTCAGCGAACTAAGCGTGCCAAGCTTCCGCGAAGGACGATAGTCTTGCGAAGATAGGGCATACCTAGGAAGACCATCCCTAATTTGCTTTGAAGTGTAGAGTTATATCGGTTAAAGAAAAGCATTGGGGATTCGAAATCCCAAAGATCTTCACATATTCATAGTTTAAGTTTTTGCATTAATTAATAGATTTAGTTTAAATTTAGTTTTGTTAAATTCAATCTTAGTAATTTAGCCTTTTAGTTCCCCTATAGTTCGACCCCGTACTTTCTGCTTGTTAGATTAGTATAGGATTTTATTTTTGATTGGTTAGCGACACGATCATGTCCTGAGCATCATCTTCAATTAAGGTACAAGTTTATCTACATAATAGCTTGTCTCTTTCCTAAAACGTCATTTTATGAAAGGGAACAGAGAAAATTCTTTGAGTAAGTATTAGAGCTTCATGGCAATCATTGAAAGAGCTCGAGAAGGAAAGAAGCAAATGTCTATTTCATTATCAATAGGCCATGGGGGCCAACCCTTACAAAATAAAGAGAAAGATAGCTTCCTATTGTTCTTTAACAGTTTTGGCCGAAGGATCCTTTCTGAGGCAGGCTTTGGAGGTTCTTCGGGAAGAGGCGGTGAATCATTAAGATACTTCTCAATATCTGGATCCGCTGGAATAGGGTCCTCTTCCTCCCAAACCTAGTCGGGAAAAGGTAGCTCAAGCTTCTCAAAGACTTCCTTGTGGCGAACACTCTAGAAGGGAGTTGTGTCAAAGGAAGGATCAGCTTCAAGAATAGCTTTCCAGACGTCATTCTGCCTCGCTCGGTAGGATTGAAGGTTGAATGGAGTCATCAGATTGCTGAAGGGAACGCTGTTCAGATACTTCCGAATGCAGTCTCTTCGAAGATCTTGTGAAAGATGTTCAGGTTTGCTGGGAACTGCCCTCTCCTTTAGACGCCCATTCTCTAAGGCTTGAAGCTCGAGTCTGTCAGTACTCTCAGTAGCAAGCTTTTTTTGCTTCTTAGCCTCGCGTTCGGCAGCAGCAGCACGACTGATTGACAAGTCAAGTTCTTTTTTCAAAGAATTGATGATCTTGTCATTCTCTTCCTTCGACTCTTCGGCTGCTTTCTTCAGCCGGTCCACCTCAGAATTGGCGTTTGCCAAATTCTCTTCACAAGTCTGTAGTAAGGAGCCGCTACGACCAACTCGGCTCAAAGCCTCCATGTGTTGGTAGAAGCTCAGCACGGCATTCCTAAGAAGGCAGGCGAATTATCAAAAATCTAGGAGAGATTACAATATAAGTAGCAAAAGATTAAGAGAAACAATACCTTGTGGAAAGACGAATGAGAGAGTCGTCTTGCAAGGTTTCAAAGGCTTGGTGATCGGCAGACATGAGGCCAAGAGAGCTCCATTCGGCAGCCTTCTCATGGTCCTGCATGACCCGGTCTATCACCACCAATGACCATTGAGGAACGAAGACCTCCTCAGAATCTTTGTTCTTTTTGGATTTCTTCGAGGCAGAAGCATCGACTGAGTCATGCTTCCTTTTAATTTGAATGGGAGTGGGGACTTCGACCTCTTCCACCATCAGTCTTTTTCCTCTCCCTGAAGCCTCAACTATTGGCTTCAAGTTTCTTATACCCTTATAAGTTTGGAGGAGGCATAGAGGCCACCTGGTCACAACGGCCTTGGCAGCCTTCACCCGAAGGTTGTCTGAATTAATTCTTGGAGGCACAACAAAGAAGGACAAAGTCAAAAAGTTAAATAGGGTTGCAGTACACTTAAGAAAGATGGAACGCGATAGTTAGAAAGCTAAAATTGAGCCAACCCCCAGTATTGAAGAACATGAGTTTATTCCATCTCATATCCATGTATCTCTTGATACCATGGAATTGACTTGATCTTCCTAACAGCTGCTTTGTCTTCCTTGGATAGTGGAGGGACCTGGTTGCCCTTAGAATATGAAGTGTATAGTTTCCAGGTGGTCGGAAAGTTAAGGTTTGATTGAGGCGCTCAGCAGAAGAAATACCGCTTGCACCACCCCTTATGATTGGAAGGGCAGGTTCCCCTGGCAAGAATGCTGCCTGACCAGTCAAGCTCAACTTTGTTGCGCTTGGAAAGAACAACCCAGCCAGGAGGGTGAGAAAGAGTTAGGACATGAAAATGTACAAAAAGAGGAAGAGAAGGTGTGATGCCAAGTTCGAAACATAAACCCAGAAAGCCGACGATGAGATGCCAGCTATTAGGAAGCAGCATGCCAGGACAAATCTCCCAGTGATTTAGAATAGCAGAAAACAAAGTATTAAAGAAAGGAAAGCGAACTCCGCTTTCCAAAGTATCTATATACAGGGAAAATTCGCTAGGAAGGATCGAATTAACCCTCTCATCGGGAGTAGGGGCTCTAAGATGGTACGAAGAAGGAAAGTCGAAACGTTCAATGGATGAAGGAAGGTTCTCCTTGGTAAAAGAGTAGGGAAAAGAACCAGGTCCATCAGTGGACTTGATAGGTTGTTTGGACTGCCCAGAGGATTCGGCAGTAGCCTTTGGAGTTCTGGATGGTCCAGACTTAGGAAGCGCAGAAGGAGCTTCAACACTTTCTTCTGCTCTTTTCTGTTGGCTAACTTCTTCAAAGTCACGCCAAATATTAGTTAAGGTTTTGTTGTCACTATTTGACTGCTCAGGAGGGACAGAAGTAAAGGACTCATCACCAAAGTCACCCTTACCGTCACTAGGTTCAGAAGGAATTTCAAAAGAAACCTACCACCTTCCATTACTGCAAAGGTCTGGTTGTGGTTTTCAACAAAAAAGAAAACTGAGATGAAAGTAAAGGTTACAAAGGAGTCAATAGACTTACTGAATCACGGAAGCAGAATGCTCAAAAGTAAGAAGATCGTTAGAGCACTAAGAAGACGATGAAGTTTCAAAATTCTAGACAAAGAGAATGAAACCTACGAAGACAACAAATTGCTTTTAAGCACCCACACAGATGATCGAGGACGTGTATGATCGAGATGGATTCAACATCAACGATCGTGATTTGAAGATGGTTCGGAAGTTTGAACTCACGAATCAAAAATAGGCATTCAAAAACCATCGTTTTGATTTCGTGAACGATGATGATTTCGGCTGCAGGGGACGCGTGGCGTCACCCCCACAAAAAGTGAAAATATTCACGATGCTCGAAGAAAAAGCAATACAGCCGCATTAAATGTGATACGACATTTAATAAGCTGAGGATTATGCAAAGCCCTTGTTCGACAGATTATCAAGTTCAAAACCAAGCCCTCGGAATTGCCCGAAAGCTTGGTTTGGGGGGCTCGTGAAACGGAGAAACTATAATTGAACCAGGTTCATCCATGGTTCGACCCTCGACCCCGGTAGGGACAAAAGGAATTGACTCGCTTTCGAGCGGGCCGGGTTCAGAAGGTAGCTTGGGGAGGAAGTAAACTGACTCAGTCAACAGATACGCCCGAATCCTCTATAATCAGAATGGACTAATCATCAAGGAGACAGTTAGCAACATTTGTGCAAGATACCGATCATTATCATATGGATAACTACCATATAACGATCACATTATCGAAAGAGTTATCTATTAGCCAAACCTCAAACGGATCTATCATTAACGGATCTATTCGTTAAGATTTGACAGCTATCCGAAGAAGGCTCAATACATCCAATGAAGGAGATTTGAAGGTACACACTATATAAGACACCATCTACCCACAAGGTAGGGGAAAATAGAAATACATACAATTTGAATCGTATTCTCATCATTCATTCTTTAGCTCTGTGCTCAAGCAAAGCCGTTTATGATCAGTTCATCAATTGACTTAGCCTTCGGAGGTGGACTCCTAACCCCAGCGGTTGGGCCACATCTGACATTCGTTTTTGCAGGTCATCCACTAGAGATCTAAGGGCTGAGCACATTTGGACGCATCACTTCTGTAACTACAATAGCGTATTCATATTGTTATTTACATATTGATATTGACGATATAGTATTGTGATTATGATTTGGACTATGATATGAATATGAATGTGACTGTGATTTGTATGGGATCATGATGCGATGTGAATGCCTAGGTTGTGGTTGTGGAATGGGGAATGCCCTATTGGCGTTTCTGTCTTTGGACATCAATGGAAGTGGTATGGGACGTTTTCCTATGGTGCCCCTTGACTCTTTCCCTAACTATTGGTTGACATAAGTAGGATTGGTCTAGCAATGTTTGGCTAGGAAACCCTGTTATATCAGACCTGATTCGGAAGGGTATTGAGACCGAACGACCCATGGTTGCAATGGGGATTCGTGGGCGCTCAAGACCGGTAACCAATCCGTGAGAGGACATGAATCACATTGTGGGGGCCATTTATTGGTAGGATTGCAAATAGTAGACTTGGGCTCATGGGTGTTCAAGACCGATAACCAATCCATAAGAGGACATGAGAGCTTCCTGTCTATTATTTGTGGATGACCAATAGGGTTGATGAGTCCGTAGTCTGGGACTATGTTGACTCTAGTGGAAAGGATACCGGAAAGGATCGCCCGGAGCGAGGAATGGATGTATCTGGACCTGAGTTGATATAACTAAGTAGAAGACTTGCATTTGGCTAGGCTTTACCCTAAAATGCACCAATACTTAGACCAATGGTGATGTGAGAGAGCGGTGACTTAAACCCTAGCCATGGAATGTCCCAAGGGATGCCGGACCCACTACCAACCGATGATGTCTGATTTGAGACCTTCCCAAAGAAGTATGGTGCTATGACTTAAAGCATGTCTGCCAATACAGACCAGCATACATATATAAAGTTAGAAGCATATTTGCATATATTTTTTCATATCATTGCATATATGGTTGCTTGTGAATGCATGTGAAGATGCTTATTGTGTTTGGATTACTTGCTAAGTTCTTTTGAGCTTACCCTTCGGGGGACTTGTTTTTAGATGACATTGCAAGACCGAAAGAACTCATGCCCCAGCACGGAGGACCTTTCCATATATGGTACAACTCCGGATGTCCTTGGACAAGGTAATGAACAGCGAGGCAACTAACACACAGATTTGGACTGCATTGATGGCTCCTATTGACGGAAGCCGCCATCGTCTTATTTGCCGATGGGATCGTACGCTAGATGCTGATTTGAAGCTTCAAGAGCATAACCCAAAGGTGAAGAAGATGAAAACTAAAGAAGAAGAAGAGCCGACTGAAGATGTTGATTAGATTCTCTTATTTCTTCTAGACTTTTATTTTACTTGTATTAGCTTAGAGCTTACTTAGATTTCGATCTACCTTCCGCATATGTTATGGAGTATATTTTTGCTATACTTTACAGTTGTCTTTTGATTTGGTATCATGTTATTCTGCACTTTGATATTCTTTAGTGATCCTTCTGAGATCCTTTCTTGACTTTTATTATTTATTTATTGGAATACAATGATTTGTTCTTGCTTTTGATTATGTTATTGTGCTAAATGGATATGATTGTTCCTAAACTTGATCTTCGGGGCTGTGGATCACACACTCGGGTATTCCAGATTGGGTACCGGCTGGGTGGATTTCATGAGATGAGACAAAATCACTTGGAATCTCTTTGAAAACCTTGGCAAGATGGTTCTATAGAGCCCTTTCTTAAGAAAATGGAGTTAGAAGTGAGAAATGATGGGAAATGGGGTTTAAAACCCAATTTTCGTAATTCGGGCTACCTTGGTCTACTAGGTTAGTCGACCAAAGGAGGGCAGAATGCTTGGTTTTGGATTTTTGACCAATGTTTGATTGTTTGCTTGCTATGTTGATGATTCTAAGTATGATTTAAGCATTCTAATCATATGGTCATGTGGTTGTTGACGAATCTTCGAATTTCGGTGTTGTTATCTTTGGTTTTGCAGAATGGTTGTCGTTAGAAACCGTCTTGTTGGTTCCAGTAGCACCAAAAATGGAGAAACGCCCGCTGGTGGTTCTGACTAGCAGACGCAAGAGAACAGTCATACCACAAATGACATTTCGGGTGCTCCTGATATCAGAAGTTTCCGAGACATTGCTAGCGTCATGAGTAACATGATGCAGCAGCAGGCCAACCAGTTTAACCAAATGATGACTGGCTTCATGGCACTCCATGGCGAGACTCGTGATTTTGGGCATGGGAACCCGAATGCAGCAGCCTCGTATGCAGAGAGGTTCACTGGGACCCCACATACCTAGTTGATGGAAAGTTTCTGAAATTGCAAGTACCTTCGTTCACAGGTGTAACTAAGGATACTCTCTTTCCAACAAATGGCTGCGGGCATTAGAGAAAGCCTTCAGGAACTTGCAATGTTCGGATGCCCAAAAGGTTCTCTTTGCCGAGCAAAAGCTTCAGCATGAAGCCGATGCATGGTGGAATTCTACTTGACGCATCCTTGAGGACCTACATGCCGGTGTTGTTTCTTGGGAAGTGTTCAAAGAGGCTTTCTGTAAGAACTACTTTCCCGAAGCTGTTAAGGATGCTAGGGAAGCGGAATTCATGGCCTTGGTACAAGGTTCGATGTCTGTGATAGACTACCAGTAGAAATTTGAGGAACTTTTCTTTTTCACCCTTGATTCCATCAAGCCTGATAATGCTAAGGCAAAAAGTTCTTCAAAGGTCTACGGCCGTCGATCAAAGGCATATCTCACTGTTCTCCCTCTTGAGAGCTATGCCTAGGTGGTTTAGAATTCTAAGAAGCTTGAAGAGACGGAAAGAGAGAATGTTCGTGTCCAGAGGCCTTGGCAGCCAAGGAACCCATGTTATGTTGACCGCATTAAGCATCATTTTATGAGACCTGCACCATATCCTGCTCCTACCTTTTAGCCAAGGAGTGTTGGTCAGAGTTCTGGTGTTACATATGTGGGCCAGCATAGTCAGTCTGGTGGAGTTAGAGCTGCAGGAGTTGTGCAACCCCCTCAGCCTGGGATGGTGAATCCTAGACCTATGTTTTAGAGACCTCCTGCTATAGCGACTCTGGTTGGACCGAGAGACCTTGCCTGCTTTCACTATAAGCAGACTGGGCATTTTGCTCGTAATTGCCCAAAGAGACCTACTCAGCTGTTTGCCCCTGTTGTGAAGAGTGCCCTTGCCCCTCCCCCTGGCAGAGTGTCAGCATGTCTGGTGTTGAACAAGATGCAAGTCATGAAGTTGTCACAGGTACATTGATAGTTGCTTCTATGCATGCATTTGTTCTATTTGATACGGGTTCATCTCATTCGTTCATTTCATCTGCATTTGCTTTGAAGACTAGCCTAACATCCAAAAGCTTATCTAGTTGTTTGATGATTAGTACTCATGTTGGATCTGTTGTAAAACTAGATAGAGTGTTAGAAGATTGTCCTGTGTTGGTTTGTGGAAAGAATTTGAAGGCGAATTTAGTGCTTTTTGACATGAAAGACTTTGATGTGATTTTGGGAATTGACTGGCTAACATCCCACAATGTTGTAATCTTGTGTTCTTCAAAGAGAATTCAATTTCAGATGTGTGGAAATTCAGTTTTTGCATTCCAAGGTGAGTAGGGAAGGATTAGTAAGAAGACTTTGACCACATTGATGCAAGTCTGTGCATTAGTGGAAAGTGCTTCACTTGGAAGCAAGGTCAAGGAAGGGAAGAAGCTTGAAGAAGTCAAGGTTGTTTGTGACTTTCCTGATGTGTTCCCAGATGATCTGTTAGGACTGCCCCCAGATAGAGAAGTTGAGTTTCCTATTGACTTAACTCCTGGAGCTGCTTCGGTATCTAAAGCTCCGTATAGAATGGCACCTACCGAGTTAGAAGAGTTGCAAACACAACTAAATGAGCTCTTAGTGAGAGGTTTTGTACAACGTAGTGTATCACCTTGGGGAGCTCCATCTTGTTTGTGAAGAAGAAGGACGGTAGCATGCGTCTAAGCATTCATTACCGGGAGTTGAATAAGTTGTCCGTCAAGAATAGATATCCACTGCCCTGAATTGTTGATCTTTTCAATCAGTTGAAAGGTGCAGCCCTGTTCTCAAAGATTGATTTGAGGTCTGGATATCATCAGTTGAAGGTGAAGTCAAGTGATATCTTCAAGACAGCATTTAGAACAAGATATGGACATTATGAGTTTAGAGTTATGCCTTTTGGTTTAACTAATGCTCCGGTTGTGTTCATGGATCTCATGAACTGAGTATTTCATGATGTGCTTGACAAGTTTGTGTTCGTCTTCATTGATGACATCTTGATCTATTCGAAGAATGAAGAAGAGCATGTGAAACACCTAAATTTCACGTTGCAAAGGTTGAGAGAAAAGAAGCTCTATGCTAAGTTTAGCAAGTGTGACTTTTGGCTCTCAAGGGTAGTATTTCTCGACCATGTGGTTTCAGCCGAAGGTATTCGTGTTGATCCTGAAAAGGTGCAAATAGTTGCCGATTGGGAAAGACCGAAGTCTGAGATAGAAATAAGAAGTTCTCTTGGATTGGCGGGATACTACAGAAGGTTTATTGAGAACTTTTCTAGGTTGGCTGCTCCTATGACTAAGCTAACTAGAAAGGAAGAGAAGTTTTTGTGGACTGAAGCGTGTGAGAAGAATTTCGAAGAGCTGAAAGTTAGATTGACAAGTGCTCCGGTTTTGACTATACCTGATAGTTCTGGTGGTTTGACAGTCTACACTGATGCTTCTAAGATTGGTTTGGGTTGCGTGTTGATGCAACATGGTAAGGTAGTGGCCTACGCTTCTCGGCAATTGAAGAATTATGAGCGGAACTACCCCACTCATGATTTAGAACTTGCCACTGTTGTCTTTGCTTTGAAGATTTGGAGACACTACTTGTATGGTGAGAATACCGCTATTTTCACAAATCATAAAAGTTTGAAATACTTCTTTACCCAGAAGGAGTTGAATATGAGATAAAGAAGGTGGTTAGAATTGATCTCTGATTATGACTGTGACATTTAGTATCACCCTGGCAAGGCTAATGTAGTTGCTGATGCTCTTAACAAGAAAAGTCAGAAGAAAGTGTTGGACTTGAATGCTTTGAGTCAACCTTTGTTGTCTTCGATTGCGGGTTTTGGTTTGGAAGTTGTTTCTGAAGGTTCGGATTTTGTTCTTTCTGCCATGATAGCATGATCCACCCTTAGAGACAGAATTGTTGCTCTGCAAGATTCTGATCAAGAATTGAAAGACAAGATTGAGAAGATTTCTTTGAATCCGGATTTGGACCCTGACTTTGGTATATCTATGGATGGTGCTTTATTGTTTAGAGGTAGACTGTGTGTGCCGGCTGTTGAAGACACTAAGAAGGAAGTATTAAAGGAAGCACACCAGGCATTCTTTACAGTACACCCAGGAAGTACCAAGATGTACAAGGACTTAAGGGAACATTTTTGGTGGATTGGTTTGAAAGCTGATGTGGAAGATTTTGTTGCTAAGTGTGAGACTTGCCAACGTATGAAAGCTGCTCGTCAACCCCCGTCTAGATTACTTCATCCCCTTCCTGTTCCTAGTTGGAAGTGGGAAGATATTTCTATGGACTTCATGACTAGCTTGCCTCGGACAAGTAAAGGTAATGACATTGTATGGGTAATCGTTGATAGGTTGACCAAATCAGCCCATTTCATTCCTATGAAGATCACTCGTACTTTGGATATGCTAGCTAGGTTTTATGTGGACAATGTGGTTTGTCTACACGGAGTGCCAGTGAGTATTGTTTCTGATTGTGATCCTATGTTCACCTCGAGGTTTTGGAATAGTTTGCAGAAAGCCTTGGGAACCCAATTGAATTTGAGTACAGCTCATCATCCACAGTTTGATGGACAATCTAAGCGAACAATTCAAATTTTGGAAGACATGCTTAGATCTTGTGTTGTGGATATGGGTGGCAATTGGGATGAACACTTAGCTTTGGTTGAGTTTTCCTATAACAATAGTTATTAAGCGACAATAAGCTTGGCTCCGTTCAAGGCTTTGTATGGTAACACTTGTACCTTTGTATTGGACTAAGATCGGTGAAAGAAGAGTCTTGGGTCCGGAAATGATTGAAGCTACAAGTGCGATGGTTGATATGATTAGAGAAAGGATCAAGTTTGTTCAGTCTAGACAGAAATCCTACGTTAATAAGAGAAGGACCGATTTGGAATTTCAGATTGGAGAAATTTTTTTCCTAAAAGTATCACCTATGAAGGGGGGGGGGGGTGATGAGATTCAATGTGAATGGAAATCTTAGCCCTCGTTTCATTGAACCTTTCAAGATTCTTGAGAAGGTTGGACCTGTCGCATATCATTTGGCCTTACCCTCATCTCTTGCTGGAATTCATAATGTGTTTCATGTGTCGATGCTTCGGAAGTACATAGAGAAACCGGAACACATACTACAACAAGCACCTGAAGGACTTGGTGCTGATCTTTCTTATGATGAAGAGCCAGCCGAAATCCTAGACAAAAAGGACAAACTGTTGCGGAATTGTACCATTCCTTTGTTAAGATTCGGTGGAAGAATCACACCCCTGAAGAAGTTTTATGGGAGAAAGAAGAAGACATGAAGGAGAAGTTTCCTCATCTTTTTGGAAGCACAGATACACTTTCAATTTCGAGGATGAAATTTCTTTTAAGGGGGGGGAGAAAGTGAAATCCAACCCTATCCTAACCTTGACCCTGACCCGGAATCCTTGATGTTTGTAGGTCCGAAGACCTGGAGTGGAGGAAGTAGAGAATTGTGGGCCCTCTTAGTTGAAGACTTGGTGTTTGATTTCGAGCCCATAGACATAGACGATGGTGCCCCTTACTTGGATGCATTGTCAATGTTCGGTGAGAAACTGCACTTAGAAGAGGGAAAGTTTAGTTGAAGTACTTGATGCACTTCCGGGCTTGTTTCGAAGGTATTTCTCTGATTTAGACTTGTTGATTGACTTGTAGGAGAAAACCCACTTGAATTTGAGTTGTTCTGCCTTCCAATTCCCTGTATCAAGCTTGCTGTACTAGCTTCGTTGATTGGGCCAGTCAACCAAGCCAGTCGACCAAAGAGATATTAAATCCGAGAAATTTATGCTTTTTGGATATTCTCTTCTCTACTTAAGTGAACCTCGTGACTAGAACCCTATTTTACTCATTTAGCTTCCAGAGAACGAGGGGAGAGCTTCCCAAGACATTCCCTTGGTAGTGGTGAAGGAATATTGCATCAATCATTGCCTCTCATCCCCAAAATCATCTTTAAGGTATGTTTTCTCTCTCTCACTCTCTATTCTTCTCTAATCCCTTCTCTTACTTACTGTTGTAACCATGAAGATGGTGCTGCAACCTTGCAACCACCAGTTCATGTGTTCTTTCCTTGCTAATGCATAAGCCCCTTCAGTCACATCCACCCAGCCGGTACCCTATCTGGCATACCTGAGTGTGTGATCCACAGTCCACAAGATCCAGTATCGAGGAAATCAACCTCCCACATTCACAATAATATAATCAAGAACATGACTAAATCAAGGTTAACAATATTATTTAAATGAATCAAAGCAATGTAACGAAATAATCATCAGAGTGCGGAAATGATACCAATAGATGTATATAATTAAAATGTAGAGTGAGGCGGAATCTCACTCCACGAGTACAGCGGAATGTAGATTGAAAGTCAAAAGAAGATTACAACTGGTTCTAAAGATAAGAAAGATAGATATAACCAAACTAAGCTAGATTCTATTCTACTTTATAAAGAACGTCTTCATAAACATAGACTTCATCAATCACGCTCAGACGCTCCCACTCCACAGTAGGGCTAATCATGGTACGAAGTATGATCACTCGAGGGATCATCAACTTAATCTTCATAGTTGCCAACACCTTGCGTGTAGTACGTTTCTTCAGCTTGCGCTTCCTCATATTGGCCTTCATAGTCATCAATGCCTGTAGAGTAATCTAACAAAAGATATTGTACAAAAGGAGTGATTTTCAAAAGAAACCCAATAAGGCAAGTTATTCCATAATAGCATAAATAACATGATAGCATAAACATAGCATAATGTGATATGATATGAAACAGACAATGTGTGTATGAGTCTAACTCTATGTATGCTGGTCTCTATAGGCAGACATGCTTTAAGTCATAGCACCATACTTCTTCAGGAAGGTCATTCACTCTCCCTCAGCCATCTAGGCATCTTGGGCTCTGCCGGTGGTAGTTGGTTAAGGCATCCCTCGAGACATTCCATGGCTGGGGTTTAGGTCACTGCTCTCTCACATCACCATTGGTCTAAGTATTGGAGCATGTCAGGGCAAAGCCTAGCCCAATGCAAGTCTTCTACCTAGTCATATCAACTCAGATCCAGATACGTCCATTCCTCGCCCCTGGCGATCCTTTCTGGTATCCTTCACACTAGAGTCAGCGTATCTGACTCTCTCAAATATGGACTCATCAACCCTTTAGGTCATCCACATATAGTAAACGGGAAGCTCTCATGTCCTCTCACGGGTTGGTTACCAGTCTTGAGTGCCCATGAGCCCAAGTCTATCCATATGCAACCCTACCCATAAATGGCCCCCACAATGTGATTCATGTCCCCTCACGGGTTGGTTACTGGTCTTGAGTGCCCATGAATCCCCATTGCTACCACAAGGTCGTTCGGTCTCAATACCCTTCCGAATCGGGTCTGATATAATAGGGGTATTCCTAGACAAACACTGCTAGACAAATCTTAGGTATGACAATTAATAATCCGGGAAAGCGTCAAAGGGCAACATTGGAAATATCCCATACTATTCCCACTGATGTCCAAGGAAGAAATGTCGAAAGGACATTCCCCAATCCCAAATCATACCTAAACAATCACAATCATAATTCAGTCATATCATCCACGACATATATCTCATCAAATGAAAGAGTATAATAAGACAAGATCAAATGAACGTACAATATACATGAGTAAGTATTCATACATGATCAAGTACATAAAGTAAATAAGGAAATAAGATCCTACTATACTTACATCATTCATATCATAATAGAAACTATCATAATAAATAACAAATCTAAGTAGTTCCCAAATTAGAAACTAAATCATGCAATCTATGTTAATATGGTAACAACTGTCCTTACCTTAAATAGATTCGAATATATTCCGGATGAATCCAAAGTTAGCAAACAAACCCTAGAATAACATCATACAGTCATTAGGAAGTAGTCCTAAAAGAGTGAGCATCAATCGAATCGAAACGGACGAAGAAATCCAATTGTCACCTGCGGGTTGATTGGTGGGTTGACTGATTCAATCGACCCAGGCAATCTACCCAAAGAGTAATCCGAATCCAAAAATATTATTTTGATCCGAAACCTATTCTATACAATCCGGAATGCTACGAAACTTTGAGAGAATGTCTAATACAGTAGTCTAAGACTAAAAAGCATAATTTAGACATCAAACAACGATTAAAACCATTACTTACTAATTTGAAATCATACTTTCTATTTTGGTAAAAATCATGGTTTTCATTGAAAACATGCTATGAATGAAAGAGATGAACTAGAGATGATGAGATCTCATTCTAGTACATGAATACAGTAAATCAAAGGTATGAATAATCATGGAGAGGCATCTATAATGCTAGAAGAAATCAAAATAAGAATATGATCATAGATGCATGTAGAAAACATAAGAATCATGGTAAGAATTGATTATGATGATCATAGTATGAGAATGAATGGAGATTGTAGAAGATACAATTGCAAAGATGCAACATCTTTTTCATAATCTTAGATTAGAGAAGAGAAAGATCATGGAAAGAATAAATCAATATCATAGAAGTAAGATTACTAACCTTTGATTGAAGAACAAGAGAGAACTTGCAAGTTTGCAAGGTTTGGTCTTCTTCAACACTTTTGGAGGCTTGGAGATGAGTTCCCTTCATTCTCTAAGTTTTTTGGAGGCTAGGGATACTAAAATCACGAAGTTATGAGGTACATATAGCAATATAACCTAAACAGAAGATTCTGCTCGAGTTCAACAACCTTGGGTCGGTTGGCTGGGTAGACTGGCCCAATCGACCCAGGGTAACAACAAAGCCTGAATCAAGGATTTGAGGGCCTTTCACTACTCGGAATCAAAGGAAACTTTAAACACATAAACTATAACTTACCTACCATGGAAAAATGGCTTCAAATCATATCCAACCAAGCTCTAGGGTCATCAACCAATCTTCTCTTCATCAAGGCGTAGTCTCTTTTCTAAATCCAACACTGTCTTCAAATATGGGGCATCATCGTCAATCTCCATAGGTTCGGAGTCGAACACTATGTCTTCTACTAATATGGCCCATAGTTGACTTTCACTTCTACTTCGGGTCTTCGGACCTACAGACAATAGAGTATCCGGGTTAAGGTTAGGGCCGGGTTTCACACCTTTCATTTCTAACTATGCTATACTCTCATTTTGATTCTTGTATATACATTTCCATGATTCTCTTCATAGCAACTAGTTATCTTGTCCTAAACTGAATTGTGAAGCATGCTAAGTCTGGTTTTATGCTAGCATTTGATTCTAATCTAGTGAATATCATTTCCCCTAGCTGATTCCCTAATTTCCCTTGCAATTGCATTTGATTTCATTTGAAAACTATGATTCTAGTTGTTGGAAAATGCCATGTCAGCAGTTTGCCACATCGGCCTCCATTGGTTTTGATGATAACAAACATGAAACTTGATTCACCATGTTTTGATGATAACAAACATGAATTAGAATTCACCATGGAAAAACATATAAATAACATGCATATGAATGAGTGTTTATTTGCTATTAATTATCATTCATATTTTCCAATCATTCATGTGTTTATCATCATCAAAAAGGGGGAGATTGTTGGAAAATGCCATGTCAACATTTGCCACATCAGCCTCTATTGGTTTTGATGATAATAAGCATGAATTACTAATGGCAATATTGAGTTGTGATGTTTTAGTTCAAGATGAGAAGAAGTGGACCAACTCCAAGTCAAAGCCAAGATCATGCCAAGATGGACATGAAGTCTAAGTCAAGATGACCATGCCAAGATGGACCTGAAGATCGTTGCACAAAATCAAGTCGAAGATCAAGACTTAGGCTGAATTAGGGCACTCTCGCATACACATTCATGTAAATGCATCAATTATATGTAATTCATATTACTAGAGTGACCTAGGACATGTTAGTGAGGTGTACAATGCTTAGGGTTGACCAAAAAGTCCAAAAACCCAAGCCATGTCCGAGCCCCAACTTAATTAAGCAAAACAGGGCTCAGACGGATGATCGTCTGGGCAGACGGATGCCCGTCTGGTTCAGCATTTCTGTGTTTTCAATCACAGAAGGCCAGACAGAATTCCGTCTCGGCCAGTCCAGGCCAGACGGATGACCGTCTGGGTAGACGGACGTCCGTTTGGCCCTGACTAAGCCATAACGGCTAGTTTGCAACAGCTCTTTTCTGAGACGGATGACCGTCTACCCAGACGGAATTCCGTCTGGTGTAAAAACAGCCTATAATGGCTAGTTTAACGGCTCTTTTCAGACGGACGACCGTCTAACCAGATAGACATCCGTCTGGGCTGAAAAACAGGACAAAAATGTGTCCGTTTTCTATCTGTTGGGGATTGGGTTTTGGCACTCAAAGGTGCTCTATATAAACCCAATTCACCTCATTTGAGAGTAACAATACTCACACTTGATCACCCACTCCCCAAGTGATCCTAAGCTCTCAAATTGCAAGAAAGCTTTATGCTTTGCCTCTTATCCTCTCCAAACCTTGAAGAAATATACCAAGGTGTTTCTAAGCTTGTGGAAGCCCAAGCTTGAAGTGATTGAAGGCGTCGGTGGTGCATACATTTCCATTTGAGCATACAACTCACATTGCATCACATTCACACAAGAGGTACAGTGTCACACCTCTTGTAAGGTAACATCCTTCCTTTGTAACTATTTCAATTCTATTCTAGGTTGGTAGATTAGAATTGGTCTTTGGGTGCTCTTGCCCGTAAACAAAGATTGTTAAGGGGTGCTCTTGCCCTCTTTGCTAAACAAAGATTGTAAAGGGTTCTCTTGCCCCACAACAAAGATTATTGTAAGGGTTTGATCTCTACCCATTGTATTGAAAGAGAATCAATAGTGGAATACTCTCTTGAGGCCAAGAGAGGAGTGGACGTAGACTTGTATAGTCGAACCAATATAAATCCCGTGTTGTGGTTGCTTGTATTATTTAGTTTCATTTGAATTTTCAATTTACCGTGTATTTCCGCACAAACTAAAAAATTGGGACAATCCACTAGTTGCAACCTAATCACCCCCCTCTAGGTTGCACCAACACTAGTATATAAAACCTAGGGTTTCAATTTGGGGATTCATAATTAGACCTTTGGATTATGCTATTACTTGCTAGATAGTGTTCTTGTACTGTTCCTAACAATCCCTCCAAATTTTGGAGGGATCCGAGCTCTAGAAGATAGGTTTCGGACCAAAATTTACTATTCAGCCCCGCACTGTTCACTTGGTCGACTGAGTCAGTCGACCAAGCCAGTCAACCAATTGATGGCTGCATTGTGTATTTGCCCGTTTTGACCCGTTCGACCTCCGATTTCCTGATATCTTTTCTAATTTGTCATCTATGTTTGTCTAGTGTCTAAATACTATCTTTGGATCATTCTCTTGTGATCATTGGGTTATCTTCATATCGACTCAAGGTAAGGATGGTTATCACCATAAATGCATAGACTATGTGAATCTTACATTGATGTTGGCAACTTAGTAGGCTTAGCTTCTTTGTTGTATTTGAACATCATATGAATGTTGTTTGTACTTGAGACAGTAGTACTGTGTTATATATTTATTGATTATCATGACTCTTCATTCTTATCAATTACATGTATGATTGATCATGTGATGTTATGATTTATCTTTCAATATGATGAAGTATCACTTATGTATGATATGGTGAAATTGAGAATGTGATTGGATAAGTACGATCTGGGATTGGGGAATGTACATTTATGTCCTTGGACATCGGTGGGAATAGTATGGGATGTTTCCGACGATGCCCATTGACACTTTCCCGGATTATTGGATGTCATATATAGGACTTGTCTAGAGGTGTTGGCTAGGATGTCCTTGTTGTATCAGACCCCAATCGGAAGGATATTGAGACCGAACGACCAGTGGTAGTAATGTGGTTTTATGGGTGCTCAAGACCGGTAACCAACCCGTGAGAGGACGTGAGAGCTTCCCGTCTACTATTTGTGGATGGCCAATAGGGTTGATGAGTCTGTAGTTTGAGTTGATTGTAGCCATAGGATACGTGACTCTAGTGTGAAGGATACCAAACCGAGTTGGGTTGTAGCCATAGGGGAAGTATCCGAATCTGACACGATACGACTGAGTAGATGACTTGCATTGGGCTAGCTTTACAGTGATATGTACCAATACTTATACCAATGGTGATGTGAGAGAGTGGTGACTTAAACCCCAGCCATGGATTGTCCCGAGGGATGCAGGACCCAAGATACCAGAATGGTTGAGGGAAGAGTGATTTGAGACCTACCCAAGGAAGTATGGTGCTATGACTTAAAGCATGTCTACCATAGAGACTAGCATGTATAGAGTTAGAATCATATTTGCATCATCTGTTTCATATCATCTTGCATCAATTTATGCTTTGTATCATGTGACTTATATATTTTGGAATAACTGCCTTGCTGACTTCCTTTGAACTCATTCCTTTCTGTGCAAATGTTTTGTTAGATTATTCCACAGGTACGGAAGGATTTGATGGCACCTACTCCGAGACGAACCCCGATGAGGCATACTACCCTCCGGGTACTGGCTACCATGAGAATTACTGTGAAGATCCCGAGGGTGATTATGCTTCATTCCAGGATTAGTTCGACCATGGTGTGGGAGCGGCTGTGCTTAGTCTCTTATGTTTATACTTATGATGACATTTTGTATAAGACTGAGGAAACGATTGTTTAGATTTTCATCTTGTTATTTCTCCTTTTAAGACTTAGATTTGTAACTCTAACTACGATTTGATCTACTTTCCGCTGCTATTGAGGGAGTGATTTACACTCACTCTCTTCCTTTGGATTATATACATTGGTATCTTTTATTTCCGCACTCTGATTATATTATTTCTTATCCTTATCATGATTTCATTGTTTATATGCTATGACCTTGATTATTTTGTTGTTCATGATTGTGTTATTGCATATGTGGGAGGCATGGTTGCTCGATACTTGATCTTCGGGGCTGTGGATCACATACCCAGGTATGCCAGGTAGGGTACCGCCTGGGTGGATGTGACACTTGACCCTTTCCCATTCACTCCTAACCCCATTGTTTTCTTTATGTTGGGATTTAATATATATTAATTTAAATATATGCCCAAGAGCAAAACTGAAAAATCACTTTTTGGCAGTTACAAAATATAGGGTTATATATTTGTAACCACCGTATCATTTTAGTGTGAATGGTTCGTGCATGAGATTTTTTCCAGAGAAAGGTGGCTCCCTTATTCTCTCTCTTTCCCTCTCCAAGAAAAATGCAAGAAGGGTGTTCTTTGTGTAGATTTTCCCTCTCCTTGCTTTAGATCTCTATACCATCCTTCCACGGCATTTGGGTTGTGGAATTTATTCCCTTTCCTAGAGATTGTGGAATCACACTGGTAAAGCTTTGGTGGAGGAACGAGGATGTTGATCCAAATTACTTCCACTGCAGATATTCTATATTTAGGAAAGCGAATACAGGTAGGGATCTTTCCCCATCAATTATGCAATTGATATATATGGAGTATAACCAACATTGGCATCAGAGCTATGGTTCCCACGATTTTCGCTTCCTCCCTATTGCTTATTTTGTTGAATGGATCCAATGGGAGGATCCAAGGTTTAATAGGAAACCCATGGGAGAATTGAGAGGGTTTTTAGAAACCCTTTATTTTTGGTTTGGATCCGAGTGGGAGGATCCTATGATTTCCCTTATGTAAAAATTGCATGCATTGATAATCCATGATAAATGTTTTTTGTTCAATGTTTGTTGGATTTCTCCATGCATATTTTTGGATTAATTTTTTTTGGGGGAAAAAATGTGATTTTATATTTTTTTTTAGAAAATTTCGTTCAAGGGAAAATGACGCCGTTTGGTCACTGTGGACCAGACGGACGTCCGTTTATTGGTAAGATCACAGTTGACTAGACAGAAATTTCATCTGGTTAGACGGTCGTCCATCTGGGAGATGGAATTTTTGAGATTTTGGTTTGTCTAGTTCAGAATGTGTTTCTAACTTATTGGACACCAATGGCTCGACAATCTGTGTGATGTTTGGGCATTGAGGGCCTAATGGGGCCTAGTGAGGTAGAAGCATTCTGTGTGAACCATCTTATAGCATAAACATGATTGGAAGTTTTATTTTATTAAAACTATTTTAATTATGGGTCTATTAATCATGTTTCCAACACAGAATGAAACTAGTGTAATAGTCTATGTGGGTTTGCATGAGAATTTGATTGAATGTTGTTAGCATCTCTTTTGGTTTAAATGCTTATCCAATAGGTTGATTATGCTAGTGTGATTTGCTATTGCTTGTGTTGTGTTTTATGCTAGAATAGTTGAACTCATCATTGTATATATTGTCTCCAGTTTAATGGCTACTACCAAGAGCATTGTTGCTGACCTCACTAAAGGAGATAAAATGAATGAGTGGAATTATGACCTCGACATCGAAAGGTGCAAGTATCTCCTGGAAGAGCAAGACATGCTAGAAACCATAAACCAGACCATATCCCCACCTGAGGAAGGTACCACTACACAGCATCGCAGGGACCTTGAGCTTTACAATGCTTGGAAGAGGAAAGATCGGGTAGCTAGGATTACTATCCTAAGCTCAATGAGGGATGACCTGATGCTTCGGTATGAGAAGTATAGGACTGCAAAGTCTTTGTGGGAGGCAGTGAAGTTCAAGTATGGAGGGACATCCACAACAAGAGGCCGCCAGCTCGGACTCACATTTGATGGTTATAAGATGCGACAAGGTCACACCATGATGTGGGCGCCAAAAGACTGATGAGGATCAAGTCTCTGCAGTCATTGGGTCATTGCCTAAGTCTTGGGAGCATATGAAGATCTTCTTGACTCATGTTGATGAGGTCAAGACATTTGATCAAGCTGCCAAGCACGTTGAGCTGGAGGAGGATCAGATGTTGGCCGATGCCCCTCACACTGAAGTACTTGCCGCTGAAGCTAGCCCTAGTAAGGGTGCAGGCTCTAAGCTTAAGAAGGAGAAAGCTCAACCTCAGCGGTACAGGCAAAGTAATAGAGGTGGGAATAGAAACAAGAGTGGTTTATGAGACATTGGTTTTAGAGTTGTATTTGAAAACAATTCTTTGGTTTTGTATCTAGGTGATACAGTTTATGGTTATGGTTTTCTTCATAATGGTTTCATTGTATTGGATACAATTGATTATTCAGTTAATTATAGTAGTGCTTTTATTTGCCAATATACTGTGTGTATTGATTCTTTGCTAGACTAGGACATATTGGCATAGATAGGATGAACAGGTTGGCAAGAGAAGGTCTCTTAGGCTAAGGTTAACTATCTGATTTGCCAACATGTGAGTCATGTCTAGTAGGAAAAGCAACTAGAAAACCATTCAAAAAGGCTTTGAGAGCCTCTCTTCCTCTAGAATTTATTCATTTAGATGTAAGTGTACTCATGAATGTGCATACTAGAAAAGGACAGGCTTATTTCATCACATTAATAGATGACTATACACGGTATGGTCATATTTATCTAATTTCTCATAAGTAAGAAGCTCTAAAATGTTTTAAGAAATTCATAAGATTAGTTGAGAATCGGTTAGATAAAAGGATTAAAACTCTTAGAATGGATAGAGGTAGAGAGTATAACTCTGATATGTTTAAAGAGTTGTGTGATGAAAAGGGGATATCTTGGTAACTTACTATTCCAGGGACTCTACAACAAAATGGGGTTGCCGCAAGGAGGAATAGAACCTTGCTGGACATGGTGAGATCCATGATGGTGCAGGCAAACCTACCCATCTCTTATTGAGGAGATGCTTTGCTGACTGCAGCCTATATCCTCAACCAAGTTCCAACCAAATTGATTCCTTCCACACCATATGAGTTGTGGACCAGAAGGAAGCCAGATTTGAGTTACTTGTTCGCATGAGGATGTGCAACATATGTTCACTCTACTTCTCACTAATATGGAAAGCTTGGACCTAGAGAGATAGGGGTGTCAACCGTTCGGTTTGGGGCGGTTTCAGGCTAAAAAACACCTATCCCAAACGCGGCCCATTATCAAAATAATGGTTTCGGGCCGGTTTCGGTTTGGTGCGGTTTGGGTTCGGGCTAATTAACGGTTTGGGCTAACGGTTTAGATTCGGGTTGACTAACGGTTTATGGTGTGTAAGAAAATGAACAAGAAGAAACAATTGAGCATCCTACAACAAAAGCTAAAATTATATGGAAAGCAAAGTTGTTATTGGTCAATTTCCATTAAAAAAAACCCCACCCATTCTATAGAATCAAGAACCTAGATATCTAAGTAGTAAAATGACTATTTGATCTTTGAATTCATGCTTAATTTTTTTTAAATGTTTATACCAACTGCCTAATGGTAATGTAATGATTCAAATACTATTTAATGTAAAATTACAAAACGGGTTGTAAACGGGTTATAACGGGTTGCGGTTCGGTTTCGGGTTGGTGCGGGCTCCACAACCCTCAGCCCAATTACGGCCCATTAAGGTTCGGTTTGGGCAGGTTTGAGCTATAAATTGACACTCCTCCAGAGAGAGAAAATGTATCCTTGTAAGATATTTTGAACTCTCAAAGGGCCATGTCTTCGTTGGACTAGATGAGAGGAGAACGAAACTTGAATCTAGGGATGCAACATTCTTGGAGAATGATTTTCCATCTCTTTCAGGAGTTAACAAAGAATCATCAAAATTCTTTAAGATACAAGATAGAGATCTTGTCACTCCAGAGATTCAAACTTTGGATAATGAACCTGGGGTTCATCCAGAAGATCCTAGTGGGAGTGGGAGTGCAGATGTGATATCTACCTCGAGGGGTGAGCAATCTGACATGCATTTGCGTAGTAGTGGGCGCGGGCTAGTTCCTCGTCGAAGTTTCGACATAGAGGATGAAGCCTGCATGGTAACTCCTGAAGAGATAGACTGTGAGATGGCTCCAGTCGATGAGCATGAACCGAAGAGCATGCAGGAAGCTCTTGCGGGGCAAACTCAAAGGAATGGTTGAAAGCGATAGAGGAAGAGTTGGAGTCGATGAAAGTTAATCATATTTGGGACTTGGTTGACTTACCGCCAGGCCAAAAGGCAATTGGGAACAAGTGGGTTCTCAAGATCAAGAGAAAGGCGGATGGATCTATTGAGAGATTCAAGGCTCATTTAGTGGGTAAGGGCTACACCCAACGAGAGGGCGTTAATTATAAGGAAACTTTTTCCCCTCTGGTTAGTTTGCCTCCATCCGCCTCATACTAGCCATTGTTGCTCAGTTGGACTTGAAGCTTTATCAAATGGATGTAAAAATTGCTTTTCTCAATGGAGAACTTGAGGAAGAGATCTATATGGATCAACCTCAAGGCTTTGAAGCTAATGGACTTGAGCTCAAGTGTGCAAGCTTAAGAAGTCCATATATGGCTTAAAGCAAGCATCTAGACAGTGGAATGTGTGCTTCCACCAAGCTATGATGGAAAATGGGCCATTTTCCATGCTTAAGGAAGACCACTGTGTTTACACCAAGAGATCTGATGGTAATTATGTCATTCTAACACTATATGTAGATGACATACTCATGGCTAGCAATAGCAAGGAGCTATTGGAAACCATTAAGAAATGGCTGTCCTCCGTATTTGATATGAAGGACATGGGTGAAGCAAGCTATGTTCTTGGTGTCAAGATTGTCAGAAATAGGAAAAAAGAGGTTACTGGATTTATTTCAAGAGACCTATATTGACAATGTCTTGACTAAATACCAGATGCACAACTGCAAACCAATTGATACTCCAGTGGAGAAGGGTTTGCATTTGAGCCTTGATATGGGTCCTAAGACTCCAGAGGAGAAATCCAAGATGGAAAGAGTTCCATATTCCAGTGCAGTGGGTAGCCTTATGTACGCTATCATGTGTACTAGGGCGGATAATTGTTACGCATTGGGTTTGGTTAGTCGGTACCAATCAAACCCAAGCATAGAGCACTAGAAAGCAGTCAAGAGGATATTGAGATATCTTAGAGTAATGAGTAACTACA
This sequence comes from Hakea prostrata, assembly GCF_041222555.1. NCBI lineage: Eukaryota > Viridiplantae > Streptophyta > Magnoliopsida > Proteales > Proteaceae > Hakea > Hakea prostrata. The sequence continues at coordinate 46,994,167 of NC_142603.1, forward strand.
TGCTGTGTTACCAAGGATCGGATTTGTGGTTAGTTGGCTATAGCGATGCTGAATGGGCTAGAGATTGTTGAGTGCAAATCGACCTTTGGATATGCTTTCTTGCTGAATGGTCGGGTCATTTTGTGGTGTAGCAAGAAGCAGACTTGTATATCCCTCTCGACCATGGAAGTAAAGTATGTGGCATACTTAGCTACAGTTCAAGAGGTTGTTTGGTTGAGGAGATTCTTTCGACATATTGGATTTGTGATGACATCCAAAGAGGTTGCCCTTGTCTACTGTGATAGTATGGCAGCTCTTAGCTACGTCAAGGACCCCAAGTATCATGGGAAGACCAAACATATACTGTCACATCCACCCAGCCGGTACCCCATTTGGAATACCCGGGATGTGATCCACAGTCCAAGGATCAATGATCTGAGGTACATGCCTCCCACATACACGGTAACACAATCATGAACAGTAATAATCAATGGTAAAAACAACTAATACTAAGTATCCTGAATAAGATAAGATTAACTAAATCAGAGTGGGAATATAGATAATAATAGAGTGTGATCAAAATCATAAAGGGTGAGAAGGTGTGGTAGCCACCCTCTCAAAGCAGCGGAAAAGAAGTAAATCAAGTTAGTTACATATCCAAGTGTCACTAGAATAATTCAAAAACAAGTTAATTACAAGATCCAAGGTTCCACAAATACACCAGGGAAATGGGGCACTATGCTAGGGTTTCTTCTATACTAATGGTAGTCTCCTCAACAGTAAGGATGAAGTAAACCCAACGCTGCCACTCCCGTACAACTTTGGGGCTAACCCTGGTGCAGATAGTAATCCTCCTCGGCTCCAATATACGGATCCTCACCGACGCCACTACCCAGAGGGTAGTATGTGGAATCATAGTCCGCCTCATAGGAGGTGCCATCGTAATCTTCGGTACCTGGAATGTAATCTAAAACATTTGCACAAAAAGGAATGAGTTCGAAGAACTCAGCAAGGAAGTTATCCCATAATTAGAAATCATACACATTCAGAACATACAATAATGCAATGCGATATGGAACATACGATGCAGATATGAGCCTAACTCTATGAATGCTGGTCTCTAGGGTAGACATGCTTTAAGTCATAGCACCGTACTTCTCTGGGTCGTCAGTCACTCTCCCATTTCCATATCTTGGGAATGCCCGGGGAAGATCGGTAAAGTCATCAAAAAGCCGTGGTAAGGGGATCGGTCACCACTCTCTCACATCACCATTTGGTCAAGTACTGGCGCATGTCACAGTAAAGCCTAGCCCAATGCAAGTCATCTACTCAGTCGGTCAAGTCAGATTCAGATACGTCCATTCCTCGCCCCCGGCGATCCTTTCCGGTATCCTTCACACTAGAGTTAGCGAAATCCCGGATTTCGGACTCATCAACCCTATTGATCATCCACATATAGTAAACGGGAAGCTCTCACGTCCTCTCACGGATTGGTTACCGGTCTTGAGCGCCCGTGAGCCCAAGTCTATCCATATGCAACTCTACCAATAAATGGCCCCTTTCAGGTATCCGTAGCATGGTTTATGTCCCCTACCGGATTGGCTACCGGCCTAGAGTGCCCATCCAACCATACACTACCACGGGTTGTTCGGTCTCAATGCCCTTCCGATTCGGGTCTGACACGACAAGGATGAACCTAACCACACAACTAGACAATCCTATGTATGTCATCCAATAACTCGGGAGAGTGTCGATAGGCACCATCGGAGAACATCCCATACTATTCCCTCCGATGCCCAAGGACAGAAGTGTCAGTAGGACACCCCCCAAATCCCAAGTCATACGTAAGCAATCACACATCCAATCTCATCATTTCTCATGCATCCAATGCATATTCATAATAGTAATCAAATCATGATATTGAAACGAATCGTTATAAACATAAGCAAATCAAAATGATAAAGTAACAGAACAAGAGTATAAAGATTTAAATGCTACTGTTCTAACACATATGTAATAGTCTCATAATGATTGAAAGGAAATTTAGGGATTTCATTCTTTAAATAAAGCACAGTTCAATATTTGATGACTTATATGTTTATGAATATAACCATCCTTACCTTGGATGAATTGATGATGAATTGAGAATACCAAGAATAGTCCAATAGAATTGTTAAGGCCCTAAACAAACATCAATAATAAGTTAGAAAAGAAGTCGGGAAGATCGGATGTCATTTGGGTCAAAACTGACCAAGGTTGCTGTCAGCAACAACTTTGGTCGATGGTCTTGGTCGATGGTATCAACCAAAATTGTCTTCGGGGCAGAATAGTGGATTTTGGTCCGAAATGAGTCTTCTGGTGTTTGGATCAACCTGGATTTTGGAGGCATACTTAACAACAGTAGTAGGACACTATAAATCAAGGAATTAACCCAATCCAATGGTCTAATTAAAAAGCCACAATTCGAGCTATCAAGTTCAAGTAATAAACATCATGGCATGAGTTGGAATTGATTGCATTGATGAGGAATAGCATGCAATAGTTAGAGGAACTAATAGAAATTCGATTAGATTCATATGGCAATGTTAAACATGAACATAATACACTCTATAGCTCAGTTTGATATCAAATGGCATGATGTTAATAGGTAAATCATGGAATACATATGCTAGGCATGAAATAGAAGCATAGCATCAATGAATAGCTAAGGAAATCATGGATTGAACATGAGTAGGCACTTGGAGTGGTGGTTGCAAGGTTGCAGCACCATTCCAAATGTCTCATCAGCAAGGTGACAATAGAAAAGAGTAGAAAATGGTAGGGTAGAGAGTGGAATGAGGAGTCATACCTTAGTGTGGAAGATGAAGACAAGAATCAATGATTAACTAAGTGTCTTTGATGAGATACCCTTCACACTAACCAAGGAGCTGCTTTGGGAAGCTCTCCCCACGTTCCCAGGTGAGAAAAATGATTGCAAAAGGCTCAAGGCTCGAGGTCATATTAAACAGAAAAGGAATATTCCATGGAATCATTAACTTGGCAGACTGGGATATTTTGGTCGATGGTCCTTGGTCGATGGTATCAACCAAAAGGATCGACCAAAATATTTCCAGCAGAAAACTCAGGTTTAGAACAGCAACTTCAAGTAAGGATTTGAAAGGCTAAACAAGGTCAAATTGAGTGAGGTTTTCTTCCACAATTCAATCAAGAAGTCTAGTTTCGGGGAATACTTTCGGATTATGCATAGGAGGTCATTTGGTACATCAACCATATTAATCTTCTCCGATGCGCAGACTTTCCTTAAACACTGACAATGCATTTAAGCAAGGGGTATCATTGTCAATGTCCATGGGCTCGGTCTCCGAATCATGATCATCAATCAGAATGGTCCATAAATCTCTTCTTCCACCACTTCGGGTCTTCGGACCTGAATACAACAGTGGATCCGGGTCAGGGTCAAGGTTAGAATAAGGCTGGATATTACATATACAGTTGAGATATCATTTTGTTAGAGACATTATATCAAGGAAGAAAGTTGTACTTAAGCACATATCTACTAGTCAGATGGTAGCTGACCCTCTTACCAAACCAATTGCCAACGATGTTTTTATTTCTCATGTAAAATCCTTGGGCTTGTGTAGATCGTGGCTTACTTTTGTACTAAAACTTTCTTTTTATTGAGTAATATGAATTCATTCGAGCATTTATTCTTCCACTTTTTGTGTGATTGTGTTCTTCTAGCATAAAACGAGATATGTCAATAGGCAAGAGAATGGCTTGCTCACACGAGCATTCGCCTCTGGCGCCTTGGAGGCAAGCAGAGATGAGACAGATTGTGAATGGCTTTGTGTAGGTCAATTCATAAGCATGATGTCGCCTTGATTTGGAATCAAGATGAGTTTCTCTATTGTGAATAGAATCAACATGAATGTTCCCACTATTCATATTGCCTATAGGTGTCACATCCCACCCTAATCCACCTAGGGGCTACCCTATCTGGATTAACCAGGGGAGTGATTTACAGTCCCGCCGATCAAGTTTAGGAACGATCATAGCCACTTAGCACAATAATATAATTAAAAGCAAGAACAATTCTTTGCATTCAAATAATTTAATAATAAAAGTCAAGAGAGGATCTCAGAAGGATCACAAAGGACATCAGAGTGCGGAAAAGATACCAATAAAATAAATGATCAACAAGCGGAGATGAGGTGGAAATTCCCTCTACAACATTGGCGGAAGGTAGATCGAATAAAATTAAGGGTTACAACCGATTCCCAAAATGACAAGGGAACGAACTAAACTACGGTCTCAACAATTCAAATAAAAAGGTTAACAAGGGAATGAGGCGATATCCCATCCCTAACACATAAGTACAAAACTGAACTGCTCCAGATAAGTCCCAATTTCGGACTACTAGTCTTTATCAACTTGTACACCGTGACTAGTGGGGTACGGGTCGTCAACTTGGTCTTCAGAGAAATGATTGTCAAAGTCGACAGTAGTAGTACCTGCAATAGAGTCTAACAAAGATGTTGCAAAAAGGAGTGAGTTCAAAAGAACTCAGCAAGGCAGTTATTCCATAAAACATAAGCCATATGATACAAACCATAACATGATGCAATATGATATGAAACAAATGATGCAAGTATGATTCTAACTCTAAGAATGCTAGTCTCTAAGGTAGACATGCTTTAAGTCATAGCACCATACTTCTTCGGGTCATCAGTCACTCCCCCTCAACCAATTCCGTATCTTGGGAATGTCGTGGTAGTTGGATAAAGTCCTCTCAAACCATGGTAGGGGATTCGGTCACCACTCTCTCACATCACCATTTGGTATAAGTATTGGCGCATGTCAAGGTAAAGCCTAGCCCAATGCAAGTCATCTACTCAGTCGTATCAAGTCAAATCCAGATACGTCCATTACTCGCCCCGGGTGATCCTTTCCGGTATCCTTCACACTAGATTTAGTGTAATCCCGGATTACAGAATCATCAACCCTATTGGTCATCCACAAATAGTAAACGGGAAGCTCTCACGTCCTCTCATGGATTGGTTACCGATCTTGAGCGCCCGTGAGCCCAAGTCTAGCTATTTGCAACCCTACCAATAAATGGCCCCTTTCGGGTATCCGTAGCATGGTTTATGTCCTCTCCCGGGTAGGTTGCCGGTCTTGAGCGCCCATCAAACCATACACTACCACGGGTCGTTCGGTCTCAATGACCTTCCGATTCGGGTCTGACACGACAAGGACAATCCTAGCCACACAACTAGACGATCCTATGTATGTCATCCAATAACCTGGGAAAGTGTCGATAGGCACCTTCGGAGAACATCCCATACTATTCCCTCCGATGCCCAAGGATAGAAGCCTCAATAGGACACTTCCCAATCCCAAGTTATACCTAAGCAATTGCATACTCTAGTCTGTCATATCTCATACATTTAATACATCATCATGATAAAAGTTAAATCATAACATCAAAATGATCCATCATGAATACAAGTAACAAGAATAATAAATCATTATGACAAGAGTATATGAAATCACAATACTACTGTTCTAAAACATGTATAGCAGTCCTATGATATTCAAAAACAATTAGGAGACTATGTTCACTAAGTATAAGCACCAAAATATAAGTACATAGCCTATGTGTTTATGGAGATAACCATCCTTACCTTAAGTTGAGTCGATGATGATCCAAGAGTCACAAAGGAATGATCCAATAATAGTGTTAAGACCCTAAACAAACATAAATAAGAGATTAGAGAAGAAATCAGGAAGATCGGAGGTCTAACGGGTCAGAACGGAGAAAGGTTGCTGTCAGTAGCATGTTTGGTCGATGCTCTTTGGTTGATGGCATCGACCAAAGAGGATCGACCAAAAGTGGTTTCGGGCAGCAAGTTGGATTTTGGTGATTTGATCTGAAATCGGTCTTCTGGGGATCGGATCGATCCGAAACTTGGAGGGATGATTAATAACAATGTAAGAACACTACCTAGCAAGTATTATCACAATCCAATGGTCCAAATGAAAACCCCCAAATTGAGGTCCTATGTTCTAAAGACAAGAATCCTAGCATTCATGAGAAATCGATGTAATTGAAAGGGAAGCTAGAGAATTAGTTGGGGAATGGGTTAGGAACAAGATTACAATCATTTGCAAGCCAGAGATTTGACTAATCATACTCCACATCTCAGTCTAATATAAGAAATCAAATTGCTAAGCAAGGAATCATGGTAATGCATATGCAAGGATCAAGATGCAAGTGTGGCATAGCAAGAAGGAAGGAAAAGTAAGTATAAATGGGAAGAGACATTCATGGCAAGGTGTTTGCAAGGTTGCAGCACCTTGGCCATGGTCTCATCAGAAAAGAGAAGAAGGGAAGTGAGTAGAATAGAGAGCAAGAGAGAGAATCATACCTTGGAAGATGATAATGGGGTCAAGAGACAATGATTGCAATGATTGGGGGCAAGAATCCTTCACAAATGAGTGTAATAGGGCTCAAAACACGAGGCTAGCATATATAGATGAGAGAATATTCCAACAGCATCTTTTACTCGAATCTGGGCAACTTTGGTCGATGCTCTTTGGTTGATGGCATCGACCAAAGAGGATCGACCAAAACAGGTTTCAGCAGAAAAGTCAGCAATAGTTCAGCAACTTTGGATAGGGATTTGGAAGGCTATACGGGGTCAAATTGAGTGAAGTTTTCTCCTACAAGTCCATCAAGAAGTCTAGTTTCAGGAAATGTCTTCAAATTGGGCACGGAAGTTCATTTGGTACTTAAACTAACTTACCCCTCTTCAGTGCGCAGATTCTCACTAAACACCGACAATGTACCCAAGTAAGGGGTATCATCATCAATGTCCATGGGTTTTGGGTCAAACACCATGCCTTCCACAAAGAAGGCCCAAAAGGACTTCTTCCTTCACTTCGGGACATTGGATCTACTCTAAGGAAAAAGGTCGAACATAACCTCCTAAGGCTTTCAAAGATAAAAACACTGAAATCAAGGTCTAACATTAAGGTCTAACATCAAACAAGTCTTTCTTCACCCAAAACAAATAGGGTGTCCCGGCTAGGTTTGGGCTGGATTTCATAATAGGAGCTAGGTGCGAGTACTTTATATGGCGCTAGGGTGGCGACAGTAAAGAAACTCGGGTTAGGCGTAAAAGGTTGCGACTAGACTAAGACTTGTATGGTGTTGAGAGGGACATACGTTCTATTGTGTATAGAATGCTCCACCATAGCACGTATATCATACTATGTGTGCTTAGAGATCATTGGAAATGAGAGAATGGATCCCTGCTCCTTTCATTGTGTGAGTCATGGACCTTATGGTCCACTAGTGTTCTTAGTGACTTTCGACAACATCATGAAACTAAGGGTTGATGTGGCTAGTTTGGGGTGTTACCTATGGTCATGATTGATTCAACCTAGAGGGGCATTACCGGGAAAGGAGTCAATCCTGAGTGTAGTGATGGTCTGGGGCGAAAGGAAAGGTTTGATTCAACTGCAACCTAAAAGTGTTTGCTGGCGCCAATTGTATGTGTTACAGTAGTGAACATTTTAAGGACAAGAAGATGATTTCTCAAACGGATCATGATACCTTTAGTCTGGTGAGTTTGAATAAACCTAGGACACTATGGTATACTAATGTTTATTTGATGTGTTTCTTTGAGTGATGTGCCATTCTGGCCTTCTGGGAAGGTTTCTAGTTTGGGGCTCACGCGTGCAGGTATATCACCGATCGCACAACCCATTTGCCAGTATGACTTTTGGATGTGTGTCTGGGACACAAGAGGTCTATGTATCTTGGATACATAGCAGAGAGATCAAATGTGTATATCTGGGTTATACATGTGTGACTGGGACACACTATGACAGAGAGATTAACACTTGCCTTTGTGCAAGTGGGAGATGTTGGGATTTAATATTTATTAATTTAAATATATGCCCAAGGGAAAAACTGAAAAATCACTTTTAGGCAGTTACAAAATATAGGGTTATATATTTGTAACCACCGCATCACTTTAGTGTGAATGATTCGTGCGTGAGATTTTTTCCAGAGAAAGGCGGCTCCCTTATTCTCTCTCTTTCCCTCTCCAAGAAAAAATGCAGAAAGGGTCTTCTTTGTGTAGATTTTCCTTCTCCTTGCTTTAGATCTCTATACCATCCTTCCACGGCATTTGGGTTGTGGAATTTATTCCCTTTCCTAGAGATTGTGGAACCACATTGGTGAAGCTTTGGTGGAGGAACAAGGACACGGATCCAAATTACTTCTGCTGTAGATATTCTATATTTAGGAAAGCGAATCCAGGTAAGGATCTTTCCCCATCAATTATGCAATTGATATATATGGAGTATAACCAACACTTTAAAATCGAAAAAGCCAAGCCACTCACCACCACAGTCCAAACATGTTGAGAACATGTCCATTAGAATAATACTTCCAATTTATGTCCATTAGAATCATACTTATGTTTCTAGTATTATGAAAATTATTGGTTTCTTAGAGAATCCAAGATGATACCAATTTTTGAATGACAGTCATCTTAATTTTCTGTCTTAGGCATTAACTAGAAACTAATAACAATCTGTGCAAACCCAGTGGGGGTTGGAAGGTTGGTTAAGGATCAACAACAGTATAAACCCTTTTTCCTAGAGAAACAAAGATTACTTAACTTTTCAAGCTCGTTTTTATAGTGCCATGAACCTTCAATTTCTCTGGATATTTCAGAATTGCCTATTCATATCTTTACCTGTGAACATGTTTGCTGCATCACTTGGTAGTACAAAATTGAAGGTGTCCTTATTTTCCATTGCCTTTGTTTATTGACTTATTTTAAGATGATTACTTGTTTTCAAGATGTCAAGAGAATTGTACATGGGAATTGCAGAATTCTTCAGTTAGAGTGCTATTAAAGTATGTAAAGAAGATTTTGTCTTCTGAATTGGTGGATGGATGCATGCAGAAAGCTTGTTGTGTTCTCCTTCATCTGTTATTCTAGTTTAGCTGGGTGGATACCTTGCCATCTCTAATTATTACCTTTTGCCTATTGATGTTTTTCTTGACTCTTAAGATATTTTATGCTAGTTGCACACTGTCATAAATTTGATTTACATAAGTTGCTTGAACCATCTTTTTTCTCTCATTTTTTTTCTTCTTCCTGTTTTGATGAGAACTCTTGAACCCTATTACCAAAACACTGTCAATTTGATATGAATGGTAGATAATCACTAAACATAGACTGAGCAATGCAATTAGATTAATTTGCTTTATTCTAAATCTGAAATTAAATATTAATACATACCCTCCTACTTATGTTTTCCCATCATCACATCACAAGAATCAAACTCTTGAAAACTAGAGACCAACTTCGAATAAATAAATATACTAAATGTACTTCTTATGTTAGACTTTCACAATAGGGATTAAAACCTTTTTGTTTTTTGTTTTTGATACTAAGTCCTTAGCTCAAAATGGAAGAGCACTTGGAGATTAACTAGGGTATGGTGGTTCTACTCCATCAGAATCCATACATTAATGTTCTCCTTTTATTTATTTTTCATTTTCTTGGTGAAAACAAAGTTAGGCAAAACATAACAGTAAAAGCTCTTCTCTCTTTATTATTGTTTGGAAAAACCATTGTTGAGTTCCAAACAAAACTATAGTTATTAATTAATTCAAAGTATAACTTTTCAAATCATCATGATTGCTCATGTGTGCATCTTAAATATGATATGGACTAAATCTTGGATAACAAAGTATTTAAAAAATTAGGTAGCATTTCTCCTAAAAATGATGACATTTGCAACATGCGATCATCAATCAATTCTTTGTTCATCATAAGTCATCACAGAAAAAGAAAGAAAGGAATAATATATACATTGGAGAACACATCATATGTCTAAATATCTAAAATTTATCTATACAAATTTTTAAGGCCTAATGGATTTGAACCACCATATCTTCGTTATTTCCCAGGTGCTCTACCATTTTGAGCTAAGGACTCAACCTAAAAAAACCCGTAATCAATAATAATCATAATAGCCATGGACCTCAAATGCATATTCATTCATATGCCTATTTTCACAAAGCATACACCAAGTTGAGTAGCTTATGCATAGTGTCTCTAAATGCTAAACCCCATTGTGCAACCACACATATTGTAGGAATGACTGCATCCTCCTAAGAATCAAATTGCATGCCAATCTTAGGCTTACTTTCATCAACTCCATCCATTTTGTGATCAACATGACCACAATTATTATGGGCTCAAAAAAAAAAAAAAAAAAAAAAAAAAAAAAAAAAACACACACACACACACACACACATCACAACATACATATGAAAACCAATACAAAACCTACTAGATCCAGGTTATAGATTCACCAAAAAAAAAAAAAGATTCTAGGTCATATCTATTGTCAAGGTTTTTTATAGTTCTGCTATCTTCTTCCCACCGTATGGGTAAGAACACATATCAATGATAACCCTTTATTAGCCAAACGAGTTCACAATTATCTTACAAGAAGAAAAAAACCCGACTCACAACTTATAGAGGACCAATACCATGTGTGTGCTTTTAAATTCTAGCATATCAATAAGAAATGGAACCAAGTAAATTTTCAAATCCATTGAAACTAGCTAATGCTAAGCCATTATTAGGAATATTCAATTAAGAACTAAATGAAACAGTTTGTGTAAGTCTATATATTGATCTTCATCTTAACAAAGATTATAAGAATACTGATGCATCCAAAATCTGCTCAGCCCTTAGATCTCCTGAGAATGACCTGCAAAAACAATCGTTAGATGTGGCCTGACCGCTAGGATCGGGAGTCCACCTCCTAAGGCTAAGTCAGTTGATGAACTTAATCACAAACGGCTCTGCTCGAGCACAGAGCTAAGGAATGAATAACGAGAATACAATTCAGATTGTATTCGTCCCCCTACCTTGTGAGTAGGTGATGTCTTTTATAGAGTGTACCTTCGAATCTCCTTCGTTGGATGTATTTGAGCCTTCTTCGGATAGTCGTTGGATCTTAACGGATAGATCTGTTGAGTGATAGATCCCTACTAGGTTGGACTAGTAGATGACTCCTTTGATAATATGATTATATGGTAGTTATCCATATAATAGCGATAAGTGACAGCCGCCAAATGCTGCTACCTGTATCTTTGTCGATTAGCCTATTCCGATTGTAGCGGATTAGGGCGTGCTTGTGACTGAGTTAGTTTTCTTCTTCAGCAAGCTATCTCTTGGACTCGGCTGGCTCGGAAGCGAGTCAATTCCTTTCGTCCCTACTAGGGTCAAGGGTTGAACCAAGATTGAACCAAGTTCGGTTATATTCTCTCCATATCACGAGCCCCCCAGACCAAGCGTTCGAACGATCCCGAGGGCTTGGTTTTTAACTGGGTTCTCCGTCGAACAATAGTTTTGTATATTCCCCAACCCATTAAATGTCATATCACATTTAATGCGGCTGTATCGCTTTTTCCTTGAGCATTGTGAGTATTCTCACTTTTTGTGGGGGGTGACGCCACGCGTCCTTTGTAGCCAAAACTATCGTTGCTCACGAAATCAAAACGACGTTTTCTGAACGCCTGTTTTTGATTCGTGAGTTCAAACTTTCAAATTGTCTCCAGATCTCGATCGTTGATGTTGAGTCCATCTTGATCGTACACGTCCTCGAACACTCGTGCAAGGGCTTAAAAGCGGTTGGTTGTCTTCGTAGGTTTCATTCTCTTTGTCTGGAATTTTGAAACCTCGTCGTCTTCTTCGCACCCTAACAATCTTCTCATTCTCGAGCACTCAACCTCAGTGATTTAGTAAGTCTACTGACTCCTTTGCAAAGTTTACTTTCGTCTCCAGGTTTCTTTTTCTTATGAGAAACCACAATCATACTTTTTAGTAATGGAGGGCGGTAGGGTTTCTTCTGAAATTCCTCCTGAACTTAGCACTGGTAAGGACGATACTGGTGATGAGGTCTTTGCCTCTGTCCCCTCCGAATAGTCGGATAGTGACAAGAAAACCCTAACTGCTCTCTGGCATGACTTCGCAGAAGTTAGCCAACAAAGAAAAGCAGAAGAAAATGCTCAGGCTTCTTCTGCCCTTCCTGAGTCTGGACCATCTAGGACTCCGAGGGCGACTGCCGAATCCTCTCGGCAGTCCAAACAACCTATCAAGTCCACTGATGGACCTGGCTCTATTGCCTCCTCCTTTATTGAAGAAAAACTCCCTTTAGCCATCAAACGCTATAACTTTCCTTTCTTTATACCAACTTAGGGCTCCCACTTCTGATGAGAGGGTTGATTCGGTCCTTCCTGGAGAATTTTCCCTGTATATAGATACTCTAGAAAGCGGAGTTCGCTTTCCCTTCTTCAATACTTTGTTTTCTGCTATTCTGAATCATTGGGACATTTGTCCCGGAATGCTTCTTCCCAATAGCTGGCATCTCATCGTCGGCTTCTTGGGTTTATGTTTTGAACTCGGCATCATACCTTCTCTTCCTCTTTTTGTACATTTTCATGTTCTTTCTCTTTCCCATCCTCCTGGCTGGATTGTGCTTTCCAAGCGCAACAAGGTTGAGCTTTACTGGTTGGGCAGCATTCTTGCCAGGGGAACCTGCCCTTCCAATCACAAAGGGTGGCGCAAGCGGTATTTTTTCTGCGAAGCGCCTCAATTAGATCTTAACTTCCCGACCACCTGGAAACTGTACACTTCATACTCTCAGGGCAACCGGGTCCCTCAACTATCTAAAGAAGACAGAGCTGCTGTCAGGAAGGTCAAGTCAATTCCATGGTATCAAGAGATACATGGATATGAGATGGAATACAACTCCATTCTTCAATACTGGGGGCTGGCTCAACGTGAGCTTTCTAACTGCCACGTTTCGCTTTCTTGAATGTACTGCAAATTTTTTCAACTTTCTGACTTTCATCTTTCTCTGTAGTGCCTCCAAGAATGAATCCAGACAACCTTCGGGTGAAGGCTGCCAAGGCCATTGTGACTGCAGAGAAACAGTCTCCTCGAGCTTTGACTGCAAAACAGGTGGCTTCTATGCCTCCTCTAGACCATTCTTACAAGATTAGAAACCTGAAGCCAGTGGTTGAGGCTTCGAGGAGAGGGAAGAAACCGATGATAGAAGAGGTCGAGGCCCCTTCTCCCATTCGAACCAAAAGGAAGCATGACTCGGTCGATGCTTCTGCCCCGAAGAAATCCAAAAAGAATAAGGATTCGGAGGAGATCTTAGTCCCCCAGTGGTCGCTGACAGAGAGACCGAGTTACGCAGGACCATGAGAAGGCTGCTGAGTGGAGCTCTCTCAGCCTTATGCTTGCCGATCGGCAAGCCTTTGAAACCTTGCCAGACGACATTTTGGTTCATCTTTCCACAAGGTATTATTTTTCTTGAGTTTTTCACTACTTGCCTTGTAATCTCTCCTGGGATTTCTGATAATTTTTCTGCCTTTCCAGGAATGTTGTGTTGAGGTTCTATCAACACATGGAGGCATTGAGCCGAGTCGGTCGTAGTGGCTCCTTGCTGCAGACCTGTGAAGAAAATTTGGTGAAGGCCAATTCTGAGGTAGACTGGCTGAAGAAAGCAGCCGAAGAGTCAAAGGAGAAGAATGACGAGGCCATGAGTTCTTTAAGGAAAGAACTTGACCTGTCGATCAGTCGTGCTACTGCTGCTAAACGGGAAGCCAAGAAGCAGAAAAATGCTGCTACCGCATTCAGTGAGAGCCTCGAGCTTTAGGCCAAGGATAACGAACGCCTGAAGAAGATGACCGTTCTTAGCAAGCCCAAACATCTTTCACAAGATCTTTGGAGGGGCTGTGTTCGAAGTATCTTGAACAGCATTCCTTTCACTGACCTGATGGGTTCATTCAACCTCCAAGCTTATCGAGAGGGGCAGAATGACGTCTGGAAAAAGATTCTTGAATCTAACCCTTCCTTTGACACAACTCCCTTTCGTAGCGTGTGTCATAAGGAAATCTTCGAGAAGCTTGGGCTACCTTTCCCCGATTGGGCTTTGGAAGAAGAGGATCTGTATCCAACAGATCCAGATATTGAGAAGTATCTCGTTGATTCGCCGCCTCTTTCCGAAGAAACTCAAAAGCCTGCTTCAAACGACGATCCTTCGGCCGAAAATGTAAAAAACCAATAGGAAGCTATCTTCTCTTCTTTTCTTTTTTTTTTGTGTGTAAGGGTTGGCTCCCCATGGCCTTCTATAATGAAATAGAAATTTTCCTTCTTTTTCTCGAACTCTTCCAATGATTGCTTTCTCATATCTTATCCAGGGATTTGTCTATTCCCTCCAAGAGATATTTAAGAATGAGATAAGTCATCATGTAGATCAACTTGTACCTTAATTGAAGCCGGCGCTCGGGATATCAGAGAGATGCGTTCGGGAGTGTTAATTTGATTCTTCCGAACCTTTTATATCTCCCGATTGCTCTTTCTTTATGACGAAGCCCAAACGTTTCCTCTTATTCACATACAAGTTGCTTTTCCCAAGGAATTGAAAATACTCTATTATTTAATACTGGTGCGACGGTTGGTATTTGGTAGTATAATCGTATCAGGTGCACATTGTTCCACGTGAAAACTTGGGTCAGCCTTCAAGTTTCGAATTTGAAGCGCCGTTATCTCCTGACCATTGATCTTGCATTTTTCGGAATCCGAAGCGTCTCTTCCATCCTGTCCCTTGATTAACTTGGGCTTTCAACCGTTGCATCACTCATTGAGGCTATTTAAGTCCCTCAAAGGTGCTTCATCCTTATCCTCGCTATCTGCAAGTTATCCTTGTCTGCTAGATTTGCAAAGTAGTATTTTGTCTTCCTTTGCCGTCTCTGTACTCTTGTCCTCCAACAATATCTTCGATCAGAACCTGAACGAGTAAGTTTTCTTATCTGTTATTTAGTTTATCATGAACTTATTCCTTCTCCCTGAGTAATCTCCACAGTATTTGTACTTGGGGTTTACTCATTACAGAAGTTCCCTGTTGGGTGTTCGTTGCTTCATCTATTCGATAGAAATCTAGGGTTTTCCCTTTTCTGCAATATTTTGTTGGATTTCTCGTACTGATGATGCTTGCCTTTTATTTTTAGTGCCTCCAAGAATTAACTTGGATAATCTTAGGGCGAAATCTTGCAAGAAGACTGCTCCAGTGCTTACGAAGGTTGTTCCCTCTAAAGTGATTGATGTTGGTGAATCTTCTAAACGTGGGGAGATTGCTGTTGGTAAATCTTCAGATCAAATTCCCATAGCTTCTGCTGATGCTTCTCCCATGCCTCCTTTGCCTAGAGAGACCGTTCAGTCTCCTAAGGGGGATGTGGCTCCCTCCGTCGTTGTTCGCACTGTTGAAATTCCTGCTGGCACTACGCTGGAGTCCTCTTCCATGATGAAGACCCTTCGGGCTTCCAAGGAAGATGTGGTCCCTGCAGTTGTCATTCGGGCCTTCGAACCCAACTCTAGTGCTTGTTTGGCATCCTCCTCCAACCCTTCCAAGGAGGTTTTCCAGGAGGCCGAGGATTTTGCCACTAGGAAGCGCCCTCAATTGACCGATGATGCGTTCCATCCTTCCTGGTCGTTGAAGAGGTTTGACTTGGTGACAGGCGATTTTGACAAGGCACTAGAATGGTGCACTGCTGTTCAAATGCCATCCAAGAGCAGAGCCCTCTCTACGATCCCAGATAGGGAATTTATGAAATCCCTAGTGATGTAAGTTTTTCTTCATTACCTTTTGTTCTGAAGATATTTTCTTTTGCTCTTGACTAACTCTTAAGTTGTTGTAGGAGTCTTACTGGTAACTTCCACAACCAAGTGGAGGCAGCCTTTAGACTCAATAGACTGAGTGATGAGCTCTCCAGGCTTCGGGAAGAATCCAGAGCCAAAGATGCTGAGATTGCTCGTCTTGGAAACCAAGCTTAGGAGATTGCCCAAGAGAAGAATTCCGAGAACGAGTGTCTTTGTTCAGATTTGGATGGTGCCAGGGAGAAGATCCGGCAGCTAGAGTAGGAAGTTGAAAAGCTTTCAGCAGGGGCGAAAGGGTCTGGAGCTGTATCAATGCCTCAAAGGCAAGCTATTACCCTTTTGCCCGAGTCCCTTCCGACTGATGTTCGCAGGGCTTGCATCTTCAAATATTTGCAGAGTAAGCCTTTTGTTGACATGTTGAATGCTTATAACTTGCAGGCATACCGGGATGGTGAGAACGAGGTATGGGAATCGATACTAAGGAGAAATCCTTATTTCAACACGACTCCCCACCGCGCCAATTGTCATCCTGAAGTGTTTGCAAAGCTGGGACTTCCTCTTCCTGCCTAGGCCAAGGATGTGATGGACCTTCCACCTCTAGATCCGGATATAATGCATCATCTTGACGACTCTCCACCCTTGTCTCCTCTTAAAGGATTCAGCTATGAAGAGCTTGTCGTGAATGCAGGTTTGATCAAAGATCAGGCTTCTGCCGGAAAAGCTGGATAAAGAGTATGGAATTGCGGATGATTTTATATTTGCAGAATGCTTCGCAATCCCTGAGGGAGATAAACAAATGATATAACATATGTTTTCCCGACTCTGTTCTTCTTCTTCTTGAATCTGTGTTGCTTCTGACAAAGTTGCTTCGATCCTGTGTTAGAGTTCTTGATGATCATTGATGATGACTTTCCTTTTTGACCGAACGAAGATTATACCTCAACACTTGTTATCTCATATGTATATTTGATGTAAAGGTTGGCCCCTTCTGGTCGTTTCAAAGGAATAAAGAATTAACTTCATCTTTGAACTTTGTCAGTCACTTGAGTCTTTTTTGCAGTAGGTCTTAGTCGTTTTAAAACAATGCCTTTACTTAGAGATTTCCGTAGAAATTCAATAAGTTTGAGAAGAAACTCACTCGGGTTTTAAACCGATGCCTTGTAGAAGGTCCCACACGGGTTTTAAACCGATGCCTTTACTTAAGGATTTCCGGAGAAATTCAATAAGTTTGAGAAGGAACTCACTCGGGTTTTAAACCGATGCCTTATAGAAGGTCCCACACGGGTTTTAAACTGATGCCTTTACTTAAGGATTTCCGGAGAAATTCAATAACTTTGAGAAGGAACTCACTCGGGTTTTAAACCGATGCCTTGTAGAAGGTCCCACACGGGTTATAAACCGATGCCTTTACTTAAGGATTTTCGGAGAAATTCAAAAAGTTTGAGAAGGAACTCACTCGGGTTTTAAACCGATGCCTTGTAGAAGGTCCCACACGGGTTTTAAACCAATGCCTTTTGATTTTGTCGCTGGATCTGATCTTGAGTGTTGTGGGATGCCCCCAATCAAAAGACAGTATGCTGAAAACTGAGAATTGTATTGATTGAGTTGAATTTTGTTACATCATGAATGAAAATGATAATCTCCTCAAGGATAATATTTCTTCAAGTGCTTGGCATTCCATGAACGATCCAACTCTTTCTGGGTTGTCATGTTCTTCAGCTTATAAGCTCCCGAACTGACTGGTTTAATAACCATATATGGGCCTTCCCATGAAGGGTCCAATTTCCTTTGATGGCATGGATCTGAAGCTAAGGTATTCCTTAATACCAAGTCTCCTGCTATGTATCAACGATTCTTCACTCAGGCATTATAATGTGACGCTGTCCTTCGTTGATAATGTTGAGTTTTTGCTATTGCTTTTGCACGAACTTCATCTAACAAATCAAGGCTATCTAGCAATCCTAGTTCATTCGCTTTTTCTTTGAACTCTCTTTCCCGTAGTGTTCCAGCCATTACTTCAACAGGTGCCAACGCTTCAAATCCATAAGCCAGTTTAAAAGGAGTTTCTCCTGTGGGTGTTCTAACCGTAGTTCGATAGGCCCACAATACATTGTGCAATTCTTTGACCCATAAGGCTTTATCAGCTTCGAGTCTTCTCTTCATTCCCTCAAGTAATGTTCAGTTTGTAACCTCTACTTAGCCATTGCTTTGAGGGTATGCCACTGATGACATATGATGCTCAATCAAATAAGTTCCGCAAAATTGTTCAAATTGTGGGTTATCGAATTGAGTGCCATGATAGGTCACAATTATTTTTGGCATCTTGAACCAATATATGATAGACTCGAGCACGAACTTCTCCACCTTTCGTTCAGTGATGGTTTCCAGGGCGCTAGCCTCGACCCACTTGGTGAAGTAGTCAATCGCCACTCTGAGATATTCTCTTCCGCCCGACGCCTTGGTGAATTTTCCCATGCGATTCCCCACATCGCGAAAGGGATGGGGTCCAGAATCGAAGTCAAGGTTTCAGCTGGGCGTTTAGATACCGTAGCATGGATTTGGCAATTGCTACACCGATGAACATATTCCATAGCGGCTTGCTGAAGCTTAGGCCAATATAGACCGAGCCTCAAAATTTTGTGTGCCAGGGCCCGACCGCCCATATGAGCACCACAAATTCCTTCAGGTACTTCGGCCAGAGCTAATTCCGATCCTTCGGGACCCAAGCATCTCAAAAGGGGTCCAGAATAAGATCTTCTGTATAGCCTTCCGTTCTACATAATAAATCGTGCTGATCGCACCTTGATTAATCTTGCTTCTTTCGGATCTTCTAGCAGTTTATCATCTCTCAAATATTCCACGATCGGATCCATCCAAAGATCGTTCGCTTCAATATAGGATACTTCCTTCTCTCGATAACTTGGGAATGTTATTTCTTCTATGTAGACCGAAGGGTCTAAATTCTTTTCCTTGGCATTGGCTAATCTGGATTGTGAAACCCAGCCCTAACCTTGACCCGGAAATCCTATTGTTTGTAGGTCCGACAACCCGAAGTAAAGCAAGAAGTCAGTTATGGGCCATCCCAATGGAAGACTTGGTGGTTGGCTTAGAATCCATGAGTGTTGATGTCAGTGTTCCATTTATGGAAACTGCACCCTGATGAAGATGGAATTAGTTGATGGACTTGGAGTGCTCTCTGTCAAGGTTCGAAGGCATTTCTACCTACTAGGTAAGTCACTTAATGTGTGTGCGAAACCCCTTTATGTTTGGATTTGATCTCGAGCCTTCATTTCCCTGTTTTGGACTTGTCTGTCCCGGTTGGTCGACTCATTGGTCGACTGGACCAATCGACCAATCCAATCGACCAATGAGATCTGATTTTACTAATTACCCCCTCTCCCCCCCCCTTCTACCCCCCCCCCCCCACCCCCCCCCCCCCCCCCCCCCCCCCCCCCCCCCCCCACCCCCCCCCCCCCCCCCCCCCCCCCCCCCCCCCCCCCCCCCCTTTTTTCCCCCACCCCCCCCCCCCACACACACACACATAAAAAAAAAAAAAATCATCCCCCCCCCCCCCTCCCCCCTTCTTCTTCCCCTTCCTTTTCCCCCCCCCCCCCCCGAGACAGAAAAGGGATGTGTGTTGCCCCCCCCCCCCCCCCCCCCCCCCCCCCCCCCCCCCCCCCCCCCACCCCTAAAAGGGGGGGCGGCTCCTCCCCCACCCCCCCCCCCCCTTGAAGGAAAGTTTTTTTGTTTTTTAAAAAACCCCCCCCCCCCCCCGACCGGGGCCCCACCCGGCCGATCTCGGGAGATATGCCACTTAGAATTTGAACTTCTTAATAGTAATGCGAGAGTGGAATGATTCAATTTTTTTGTTAACTAATTAACTAAACTAAACGATCCTAATCTATATATCTAATGCAATCGAATTGAAACGAACAATAAATTAAACACAATCAATGCATAAATAAAAGACAGGAAAATGCAGATGCAACACCACCCGTCACCGTATAAGAGGCACGATCGTAGGCTTGCTCCGGTTATGTGGTCCGAGATTATGAATGAATAGGCGAAAGAAATAAATAATGCAATAGTAAATAACAAAAAAGTAAAAATAACAAAGCAATAAACAAAGCAATAAAAGGAAAAGGAAATAACTAAAATGCAAATGCAACACCACCCGTCACCAGAAGCAGAGGCACGACTGTAGGCTTGCTCCGGTTATGTGGTCCGAGATTATGAATGAATAGGCAGAACAATAAATAATGCTGAAAGTAAATCCTAAATTAAGAATATAGAGGGGTAGATAGAAGCGGGAATGGAGGGAGGAGAGAAGATTAATAAAGAAGGTTACTTACTTGCGAATTGAACAAACGATTCGAATCTCAACCAACCCTAACAACCAGATCTAGATCTAGAATGATCTAAATCTGCAATTGCTAGACCCAGAGAAAAACGAATCTAAAAAAATTGAATCTTGAACTTGAAGCTTGAACTTGAATTGCATTACATAAAAAGATTAAACCTAAACATTGAATCTAGAAATTTAAATCTCACTAATGCAAGCAAAGAAAACTAAAGAAAACTTAAATAAACTGAAGAGAGAAGAAAGAATGCTTCTACTAAGCTCTAAGACACGTCCTCCTTTGATGGAGTAGGCTCTCCTTTTATAGAGTTTACATCAGATATGAAGCACGGCTGAATTTGAATAAAACTCAGGGTTTCTATTGACTCATCCAATTAGGGTTTTGACGTACTAATCGCGCCGACTTAGAGAGATCAGATGCATAATCCCACCGTTGGATTTGAGGTTTAAGTAGTCGTGAAGCTCTCCTCCAAAAATCAGCACGATCGGACATCGGATGACCGTTCGATGAAGGGTTTGATCGAAACTGGACTGAGGCATTCAAAAACGGAATTTTTGCTTCATCCTTATCTGAATATAATTCTTTTTCCTCTTTTTCTTTCTTTAATCAAATCCCAAATAAAAAATAAGATATTGAGGTATGCAAGGACTCTTTTCCATCTGGACTCTCTCAATAATATCTCTGTAGATTTGATTTAAAATTTCAGCCGTAGATCAAATTTGCCTTCTTTATCTCTTCAATATTTCGGAGTTGGCCCGTAATCACACATCTCTAGCCCATCATGCTCCAAATCAGGCCCATTTTCGCATTTGAGAATTTGAATGGACTTCTTGACGTGTTAAATAGCATGATTCAAGCCCAAAACTCCAAATATTTGCTTAAGTCTTGAAAAGTCCTAAAATCTGCAAAAACAACATAAAACCCAAGGTAACTCCATTCTAAGTGTATAAAATGCATGCTTTATGCCCTAAGATTTCACACATAAATGTGTTCATCAGATTCCCCCACACTTAGATTAAGCTTGTCCTCAAGCAAAAATTAAAGAAAAATACAAATGCAGGTAAGAAACTAGTGCAACAAAATAAATCTTAACTCACTTTCGTAGGAATCACGGTTACACTTAGCATGTGCAACAGGCCTTTAAACCACTAGGTTACCCCTAGAGGACGAGTTTTGTCTCGTGGATGTTTTCAGTGAATGTACATCCAAAATTCCAATTTTAGCTCAAAATAAAACATTGCAAATTCCAACTCTAACAATTGGTAAGTACTCATACAAGATCAATAGCTATGACAATTTTTCTCACCATTGATTTAAGATCCCCCACACTTGAACTTTATTACCCCATATTGATTCTTGAGACTTAGCATATATCTCAATCAAGGACTCACCTTATATCTTTCAAGTACACCTCTCCTTTAAGCAAAACCACTCATAAAGTAAGGGGACCAATGACTAAGGTTTTGAAGTATTTTTGACCAAACAATTTTACCAAGGCATTGATGACACTTGTATTTATTTCTTTTTTTTTTTTTTTTCTTTTTCTTCTTCTTTTTGAGTAGTGAACTCTACATTACTCCACTACGGTTGGCTTGAATAACATGGTGGAGCAGACACCGAAAACCCAAGTTACTTTGTAGCTTTGCTTTGCATATGCCCACATAGACAAGTGATGCGAGAATTCTTTTCAATAATCTCCTTCCTAAGAGTTTCGATCAAGTCACCTCGATTCCCGAGTCGGAGTGCCCCGTCTAGTTCCAAGGAATTCAACTTTTACTTTCTTTTTTTTTTTTTTTTTTTTTTTCTTTCTTCTTTTGTCATGCCATACACAAAATTGATCTCAACTTCTAGCCAAAGAAACAAGGACCCACAAAACTCATAGATGGTTCAACGCCTTAAGTTAAGGGCCTTTTATTTTTCTAAGGAAAGTCTCATCTCAACATATATACAAGTTACCTTCCTCTCAACAAGGTTTTTATGTGTTCACAATGGGTACCAAAATCACTCTCATTTCACACATCATAGCAATTGAAAGAATATGTATACTAACCAAAAGTCAAAGTTAAAATCTACAACGAAGCTATACCCCCCCTACACTTACGTAATGCAATGTCCTCAATGCATGTATGCTAAACAAAGAAGACAAATGAGGGGTATACCTTTAAGTCAAGATGTACTTATCATAGGAAGCTTTAGTCTTATCTTCAATATCAATGTATGATGGGGAAGGCACTCCAAATAAGAAAAACCGTGAATTGAAAAATCATCTCTAAAGATCTCAAGAAAAACATTCACAATGTTAAAAAAAATTCTCATCATACGTTGAGGTTTTCTAGAAGGTTTTGCATCTTTCATAAGATGAATATGATGTTGTAAAATGGAAGAGCTTAGACCTTTGATATTTGTGATAGACCAACCCAATAGTTCTCTATTATTATTCAACAGTGTGATCAACTCTTCTGCTTTGTCAGAAGTTAAATCAGAGACAACAATAACAGAAAGAGTATTATCTTGTTCCAATAAAGCATACTTCAAATTAGAAAGCAACTTTTTCAATTGTAGCTGGGGGGGTTCAATTATTGAGGGCTTGGGGATAGAGATGGAGATGGATAGAGGTTCAATAGGCTCTAAAGGTGTCTGAAAATTTGAGACTTCAGAAAAGAAAGTTTCACTATCATCATCCAACATATCCATACATTCTTGAAATTCAGAATCAAAATCAATCTCAAAGTTGGTAATCACATCATTAGGAAAATCAAAAGATTCCTCAAGCATATTGATCTCTTCTTCTATTTGTGGTTGTTTTCCTATCCTAAACATATTAAACTCCACAGTTCGATTTCCAAAAGATAATCGTAAGAGGCCATTTCGACAATTGATTAATGCATTACTAGTAGCCAAAAATGGTCTTCCTAAAATTATTGGGATTTCATCCTTGATTGAAAAAGGTTTAGTATCTAGCACAATGAAATCAACTGGAAAAATAAATTCTCCCACTTTCAGTAAAACATCTTCAACCATCCCTTTAGGAATCTTAATTGACCTATCTGCCAACTGAAGAGTAGTTCTAGTTGCTTTCAATTCTCCCAGTCCTAGTTGCTTATAAACATGGTAAGGCAAAAGATTCACACTTGCACCAAGATCAAGTAAAGCATGTTCAATGTGTGTATTGCCTATGACACAAGCTATGGTGGGGCTCCCTGGATCCTTATATTTGGCTACTAAAGGTTGAGTAATGATGGAACTAATGTTACCTGCCAAGAACGCCTTTTTGGGAATGCTAGTGATTCTTTTATGAGTGCATAAATCTTTCAACACTTTTGCATAGGCGGGGATCTGAGATATGACATCCAAAAGAGGGATATTCACTTCTATCTTTTTGAAGACATCAAAAATTTTCTCCATAGTTGCAGTCTTCTTCTTATTAACTAGACGACTAGGATAAGGGGCCTTAGGAACATAAAGACTCTCATTTGAAATTTGCTCTTTTCTCATAGTTTCTGATAGTGGTTCCCCAAACTTAGGTACTGCTAAAGCAACCGGCTCATCCTCAACTTCTATGGGTTTCTTAGACAAACCCTCATTAGGAGATACTTGAACATTCTCCTCATCACAGTGGTCACTAATCTCGCTCTTTTCATTAATATGTGACTCACCCGTTAAATACCCTTTCCCACTTCTCAATGCATACAGAATTAATTGAAGCTAAAGAAGAATGGGAGGATTCAACTTGGTTGACTTGATTTGGTGGTCTTTGATGAATCTGAATCCTAGGATTTAACTCAGGTTGGCTAGGCATTTTACCTTTTTCTCGCTCAGACAAAGTACTTGCAAGAGTGGAAATTTGTTTTTCCATATTATGCATAGAAGTCATGAAGGTGCTAGAAAGTACTTCCATATTCTTCTCTAAGGAAGAGAGACGAGAAAACTCTGGATTGTTACCTCTGTTGAAACCAGGTGATGATTGATTTTGTGCAATGTAAGGCATATGAGACACAATAGGTGGATTGATAGGTCTAGCTAAATTGGCATTCTGGAAATTTGGGGCTTGAGGGAACTGGACATTTGGATTATGAGAAAATTGGGCATTTTGCTTTTGAGGGGCACCAAATTGATTTTGTGTGGAATAATTGCTTAATCCATTTTGGTTTTGCCCTTGAGACCATGAAAAGTTAGGATGATTCTTCCACCCAGGATTGTACGTGTTACTGTACGGGTTTGGAAACATCGCACTGACATTTTCATGTTGGCCTCCAGAATAGCTAGGGCATTCCTCAATTACATGTGTAGGAGACTGACACCATGCACACATAGCAATAGATTTGTCAATAAAATGTGCTTGACTTGGTGGTGCAGCTTTAACTACCAAAGTCTCTAACTTTTTCAAAATGTTATCTATTTGTACTTCCTTATGGACTTGGCTATCAACAAAATATCCCCTACTAGTCCTTTCAGACTCTTGGGTTGACTCCCATTCTCTAGTTCTATCTCGCTAGGTCTAAAAGAAAATTCCAAGCTTCGGAATCATCAGTGAATGATGTAAATCCTGTGGGGCACATTGATTCCAAAAGTTGCTTTGTTTGGTAATCGATACCCTCATAAATTATTTGGCATAAATGCCATAATTCTATACCATGGTGAGGGCATTCTTGGAGAAGGCTTTGAAACCTCTCCATTACCTTAGCAAAAGACTCACTGGGTTTCTGACGAAATTGAAGAATATCATTTCTTATTTTGTTCGTCTTAGAGAAAGGAAAGAATTTCTTTAAGAATAGGACAGTGAATTGTTCCCATGTGATAATGCTATCCCTAGGTAAGCTATAAAGCCACTTTTTAGCTTGATCCTTTAATGCAAATGTAATGAATCTTAGTCTTACAAAGATCATCGGTGAGTCGTTGTACCTTCATAAGGACACAAACCTCCTCAAACTCCCTAAGGAACAAGTATGCATCTTGATCAGGTAACCCATGAAATTGGGGTAACATAGATAGATAATGAGATTTGAGCTCAAAATTATTACCCCTCACTTCAGGTAAACGTATACAAGAAGGTTGTGCAGATCGGGTTGGATAAAATCTATCCCTAAGACTCTTAGGTGGAGGTGGTGGAGGTAGACCTTCCATGGTCAAGTTAGACACTCGGACAATTCTATTTGTAGAATCACGAGTCCAGACACACATGCACTAACCACTTAATGCAATTAATGACTCTTATGAAAGAAATAAATAAAGTAACTAAAGAATAAAAGAAAAGAAAATAACAAAAACAAAAGGAAAGTAGTGAATTTCCCACCACAAAGATTGAAACAATGATTCCAAAGCTGTAAGGTTGCCGTATAGCTGAGCGCTTATAGGTTTGACAGCAAGGGAATCCGTATAGTCTTCGGAGCCACCTACAATCAAATCCTGGGGATTCTGCAGTAGAGTGGGGACTACTATACGTTTTTGTTTCTACTCAAGTTGAGAGTAATATCTTTGAATTTTTTTTTTTTAAATTTTTTTTTTTTTTAAATCACTTCGATTTACCTAAGAATGAGAAAAACAAAGTGGACTAATACCTCCCCGGCAACGGCGCCAAAAACTTGTTTGTGAATTTTAAAAGTAACCGCAAGCGCACGGTATCGTGTAGCTAACGGGTCGATCTCAGGGAGATATGCCACTTAGAATTTGAACTTCTTAATAGTAATGCGAGAGTGGAATGATTCAATTTTTTTTTGTTAACTAATTAACTAAACTAAACGATCCTAATCTATATATCTAATGCAATCGAATTGAAACGAACAATAAATTAAACACAATCAATGCATAAATAAAAGACAGGAAAATGCAGATGCAACACCACCCGTCACCAGAAGCAGAGGCACGACTGTAGGCTTGCTCCGGTTATGTGGTCCGAGATTATGAATGAATAGGCAGAACAATAAATAATGCTGAAAGTAAATAACAGAAAGTAAATAACAAAGCAATAAACAAAGCAATAAAAGGAAAAGGAAATAACTAAAATGCAAATGCAACACCACCCGTCACCAGAAGCAGAGGCACGACTGTAGGCTTGCTCCGGTTATGTGGTCCGAGATTATGAATGAATAGGCAAAATAAATAAATAATGCTGAAAGTAAATCCTAAATTAAGAATATAGAGGGGTAGATAGAAGCGGGAATGGAGGGAGGAGAGAAGATTAATAAAGAAGGTTACTTACTTGCGAATTGAACAAACGATTCGAATCTCAACCAACCCTAACAACCAGATCTAGATCTAGAATGATCTAAATCTGCAATTGCTAGACCCAGAGAAAAACGAATCTAAAAAAATTGAATCTTGAACTTGAAGCTTGAACTTGAATTGCATTACATAAAAAGATTAAACCTAAACATTGAATCTAGAAATTTAAATCTCACTAATGCAAGCAAAGAAAACTAAAGAAAACTTAAATAAACTGAAGAGAGAAGAAAGAATGCTTCTACTAAGCTCTAAGACACGTCCTCCTTTGATGGAGTAGGCTCTCCTTTTATAGAGTTTACATCAGATATGAAGCACGGCTGAATTTGAATAAAACTCAGGGTTTCTATTGACTCATCCAATTAGGGTTTTGACGTACTAATCGCGCCGACTTAGAGAGATCAGATGCATAATCCCACCGTTGGATTTGAGGTTTAAGTAGTCGTGAAGCTCTCCTCCAAAAATCAGCACGATCGGACATCGGATGACCGTTCGATGAAGGGTTTGATCGAAACTGGACTGAGGCATTCAAAAACGGAATTTTTGCTTCATCCTTATCTGAATATAATTCTTTTTCCTCTTTTTCTTTCTTTAATCAAATCCCAAATAAAAAATAAGATATTGAGGTATGCAAGGACTCTTTTCCATCTGGACTCTCTCAATAATATCTCTGTAGATTTGATTTAAAATTTCAGCCGTAGATCAAATTTGCCTTCTTTATCTCTTCAATATTTCGGAGTTGGCCCGTAATCACACATCTCTAGCCCATCATGCTCCAAATCAGGCCCATTTTCGCATTTGAGAATTTGAATGGACTTCTTGACGTGTTAAATAGCATGATTCAAGCCCAAAACTCCAAATATTTGCTTAAGTCTTGAAAAGTCCTAAAATCTGCAAAAACAACATAAAACCCAAGGTAACTCCATTCTAAGTGTATAAAATGCATGCTTTATGCCCTAAGATTTCACACATAAATGTGTTCTTTTTTCCTTTTTTTTCCTTTTTTTTTTTTTTTTTTTTTTCCCTTTCTTCCTTTTCTTTTTTCGTTCTTTTCAATCTTTTTATATATCTTTCCTTATTCTTATTACTCATCCTCTCCTCCTTCTCTTTCTTCTTTTTTTTTTTTTTTTCTACTACCACCACCATACATCTTATTATTATATTTTTTTGTTTTTTTTTTTTTTCTTTATGTCTTGTTTTGTTTGTTTTGTTTTGTTCCCTCTCCTCTTTCCCCCCTCCCCCTTCCGTGGCCCCCCCCTTTTTTTTCCCCTCCCCCCCCCCCCCCCATTTTTTTTTTTCTCCCCCCCCCCCGTTTTTGGGGCCCCCCTCCCCCCTTTTGGCCCCCCCTTGGGCGAGCGAGGCAAGAGACCAATCCAATCGACCAATGAGTACAGCAACCTCATATTTGGTCTATTTTGGATGTTTTGATATCTTTCCTTTTTAATTTCTTTCCTAATATGTTATATATACTTGTTTAGGACTTTCTTCCCAAGTTTAGTCAAGGTCTTACTTGATTCCCTAAGATCCTTTGCGAGTTATATAAGGTAAGGATGGTTATTTCCTTAACTACATAGATTGCATGTTCTAGTTTCTATATTTGAATATCATTGATTTGTTTCCTTAATTAGATTCTTACAATGATATACTAGTGATGCAACTACCTTGATTACAGTAGCATTGCTTGTTTATACTAGATTGATTCATGTATGATTTACTTACCAAATATATGCAAGTTGGATGTTAGTATTGATTTCTTTCCATATAAGAAGTTACCATATATGTGACATGATGGATTTATGTTGTGAATGATTAAGTATGGTTTGGAAAGCGGAGGTGTCCTTTTGACACTTCTGTCCTTGGACAACTACGGGAATATTATGGGATGTTTCCGGAGATGCCCTTTGGACACCTTCCTAAACCGTTCGATGACATACTTAGGGTTGTCTAGTAGTGTTTGGCTAGGATGTCCTATTATGTCAGACCCTAATCAGAGGAGTATTGAGACCGAACGACCCGTGGTAGCAATGGGGATTCATGGGCGCTCAAGACTGGAGACCAACCCGTGAGAGGACATGAATCACATTGTGGGGACCATTTATCGGTAGGGTTGCATATGGATAGACTTGGGCTCACGGGCGCTCAAGACCGGTAACCAACCCCTAAGGGGACATGAGAGCTTCCCGTTTACCATATGTGGATGACCTATAGGGTTGATGAGTCCGTAGTCAAGGACTATGAGGACTCTAGTGTGAAGGATACCGGAAAGGATCGCCAGGGGCGAGGAATGGACGTATCTGGATCTGACTTGATGTAACTAAGTAGGAGACTTGCATTTGGCTAGGCTTTGACCCTAACATGCGCCAGTACATAGACCAATGGTGATGTAAGAGAGTGGTGACTTAACCCCCAACTATGGAATGTCCCGAGGGATGCCGGACCCACTACCAAAAGGCGTTGTATGATGAGACTTTCCTTAAGAAGTACGGTGCTATGACTTAAAGCATGTCTGCCAATAGAGACCAGCACACATAGAGTTAGAATCATATTGCATCATGTTTTTCATATCATATAGCATTTCACTTTGCTTTGAAATCCTGCCATTTATGTTGTTATGGATTAACTGCCTTCTTGGGTTTCTTTGAAACTCATTCCTTTTGTACAATGTATTGTTAGATTTCTCTACAGGTTCTGAGTATCATGACTACTCGTATGAAGAAGTGCAAGGAGAAGAGGCATATCTCCGTAAAGGTGATTGCGGTTACGACAATTACATTGACGATTCCGCGGGTGGTTATGCTGCGTACGATGCTTAGTCCGACCATAGAGTGGAAGCGCCCTTGCGCCATTTTTGAGATTTATACTTATAGAGATGTTGTCTATAAGATTGAGAACAATTTAGTTACTTATTGTACCTGCTATTGGGATTAGTTTTCATTCCTTTTCCTTTTCTTTTAGTAATACTTTTCCGCTGGTTGTAGAGTGGGATTCCGCCTCACTTTACTTATTGATTTAGACATTTTGATTGTCTTTCGTACTCTGATTGTATATGATTTACTCTTTCCTTATTTGGATCTTTTGTTTATCTTTTGCACATTGATTATTTATGTTCATGATTATGTTATTGTCTATGTGGGAGGTTGATTACCTCGATACTTGATCTTCGGGGCATTGGATCACACACTCGGGTATGCCAGGTCGGGTACCGGTTGGGTGGATGTGACATGGATAGCTCATCTGCCATTGTATTTTCTTTCCTTCGGATCTGACATACTTTCAGATTCCTGAATTCCTTCTGCAATGCTTGCACAATCTCTTGATATTTTTGTAATCGGGGTTCTTTAACGCCATACTCCCCTTGTACTTGATTGACAATAAGCTGTGAGTCACTAAAAATAGTTACGTTTGCTATTGCTAATGCTTTTGACAATTGAAGTCCAGCAATTAGGGCCTCGTACTCTGCCTCATTGTTACTCGCTTCGAATGCGAATCTTAATGCATATCGAATAATAAAACCTGTTGGACTCCTCAGAAGAATTCCAGCCCGTGCTCCTTGGTTATCACTTGAACCATCCACGTATACCTCCCAAACGGTTGGAATAGTGGGTTCGGCAATTTCCTCCACCGGTGCAATAGTCTCTACTACGAAATCTGCCAATGCTTGAGCTTTGATTGTCGTTCGTGGCTTAAAGCTTACTTGAAACTCACTGAGTTCGACCGACCAAGCTACCATTCTTCCAGATAAATCAGGTTTACGAAGAACTTTACAAAGGGGAAAAGTAGTAAATACCTCGATTGGATGAGCCTGAAAGTATGGCCGTAGTTTTCTAGCTGCTATCATAAGAGCCAGAGCCTGCTTCTCGATCTAAGAGTACCGCGTCTCTGCGTCAAGTAGTACATGGCTGACATAATAGATTGGCCACTACTTTTTGTCCTTTTCCCGAACGAGTACCGCACTAACTGCCAAGGGGGATACTGCTAAATATAGCTGTAAAATTTCTCCCTTCTCAGGTCGGGACAATAGCGGTGGTCTTCCCAGTGTTTCCTTCAGATCTTCGAAAGCTTTTTGACACTCCTCAGTCCACTTTGCCTCCTTACTGCCCCTCAAATCTTTGAGTGCTTTGAAAAAAGGTAGGCACTTTTCTCCCGATTGTGAGATAAAACGATTCAACACGGCTACTCTCCCCGTTAAACATTGCACATCCCGAACAGTCTTGGGGGCTTCTGTAATATTCAGCCCTATTCTAACCCTGACCCTAACCCGGATCCACTGTTCTATTTAGGTCCAAAGACCCAAAGCGGTGGTAGAAGAGACTTATGGACCCTTTTGATTGATAATTATGATTCGGAGACCGAGCCCATGGACATTGACGATGATACCCCTTGCTTGAGTACATTGTCGGTGTTTAATAAAAGTCTGCGCATCAAAGAAGATTGATTTAGTTGAAGTACCTAATGACCTCCCGTGCACAATCCGAAGGTATTCCCCAAAACTAGACTTCTTGATTGAATTGTAGAAGAAAACCTCACTCAATTTGACCTTGTATAGCCTTTCAAATCCCTACTTGAAGTTGCTGAACTATACCTGTTTTTCTGCTGAGAAATATTTTGGTCGATCCTCTTTGGTCGATGCCATCGACCAAAGTTTCCCAGTCAGCCAAGTTAGTGATTCTATGGAATATTCCCTAATCTATTTATACTAGCCTCGTTTTTTGAGCCCTATTGCAATCATTTTCACTCCTGAGAACGTGGGGGGAGCTTCCCAAAGCAACTCCTAGGCATATGTGAAGGATACTCCACCAAAACTCATTGTTAATCATTGATTCTTGTCTCCATCTACAACTACAAGGTATGATTCATCATTCCACTCTCTATTCTACCTTTTTCTATTCTTTTCTATTCCTCTCTTGCTATTGAGACATTGGAGGTGGTGCTGCAACCTTGCAACCATCACTCCAAGTGTCCACTCATGCTTAACCTATGATCTTCTTAGCCATCTATTGATGCTATGCCCCCATCTCAGGCCTAGCATATGTATTCTTTGATTTTCCTCTTAACATCATGCCATTTTGTACAAAACTGAGTTGTATGGTATGCTATGTTCATGTTTATCACTATCATATGATTCCAATCGAATTTCTATAAGTTCCCCTAGCTATTGCATGCTATTTCTATGTCAATGCAATCAATTCCAATTCATGCCATGATGCTTGTCACTTGAACTTGATAGCTCAATTTGGGGCTTTCTATCACATCCTCCCAGCCGGTACCCTAACTGGCATACCCGAGAGTGTGATCCACAACCCCGAAGATCAGGTATCGAGTAATCAACCTCCCACATAAACAATAACATAATCATGAACAATAATAATCGATGTGCAACAGATAAACCAAAGATCCAAATAAAGAAAGAGTAAATCATATATATAATCAGAGTACGAATTATAATCAAAGTGTTTAAATCAATAAAGTAAAGTGAGGCGAAATCCCACTCTACAACCAGCGGAAATGTAGTTCTAAAAGAGAAAAAAAAAAAAAGAATGAAATCTAATCCCAATAGCAGGTACAATAGGTAACTAAATTGTTCTCAATCTTATAGACAACATCTCTATAAGTATAAATCTCATAAATGGCACAAGGGCGCTTCCACTCTATGGTCGGACTAAGCATCGTACGGAGCATAACCACCCGCGAAATCTTCAGTAATTGTCGTAACCGCAATCACTTTCCTGGAGATATGCCTCTTCTCCTTGCGCTTCTTCATACGAGCAGTCATGATACTCAGAACCTGTAGAGTAATCTAACAAAACATTGTACAAAAGGAATGAGTTTCAAAGAAACTCAGTAAGGCAATTAAACCATGACAATAGATATAACAGGATTTCAAACAGAGTAAACGCTATATGGTATGAAGCACATGATGCAATATGATTCTAACTCTATGTATGCTGGTCTCTATTGGCAGACATGCTTTAAGTCATAGCACCGTACTTCTTTAGGAAAGTCTCATTCACTCATCATCAATTGGTAATGGGTCCTTCATCCCTTAGGATATTCCATGGCTGGGGGTATAGGTCACCACTCTCTCACATCACCATTGGTCTAAGTACCGGCGCATGTCAGGGTCAAAGCCTAACAAAATGCAAGTCTCCTACTCAGTTACATCAAGTCAGATCCAGATACGTCCATTCCTCGCCCCTGGCGATCCTTTCCGGTATCCTTCACACTAGAGTCCTCATAGTCCCTGACTACGGACTCATCAATCCTATAGGTCATCCACATATGGTAAACGGGAAGCTCTCACGTCCTCTCACGGGTTGGTTACTGGTCTTAAGCGCCCGTGAGCCCAAGTCTATCCATATGCAACCCTACCTATAAATGGCCTCTTTCGAGTATCCACAATGTGATCTATGTCCTCTCACGGATTGATTACTGATCTTGAGTGCCCATAAATCCCCATTGCTACCACGGGTCATTCGGTCTCAATACCCCTCCGATTAGGGTCTGACATAACAGGACATCCTAGCCAAACACTACTAGACAGTCCTAATATGTCATCCAACAGTTTAGGAAGGTGTCCAAAGGGCATCTCCGGAAACATCCCATTATATTCCCGTAGTAGTCCTAGGACAGAAGTGTCAAAAGGACACCTCTCCTTCCCAAACCATACTTAAGCATACACAAGCATCAATCCATAACATCACATATATGGTAACTTCATATATGGAAAGAAATCAATAATAACATTCAACTTGTATATAACTGGTAAGTAAATCATACATGAGTCAATTTAAGATAAACAAGTAATGGTACTGACATCAAGACAGTACAACAGTAGTATAACATTGTAAGAATCTAATTAAAGAAATAGACTAACAAGATTCAAATATAGAAAATATACAATTTATGTTAATGGAGTAACCATCCTTACCTTTTATAACTTGCAAAGGAATCTTAAGAATTCAAGTAAGATCTTGACAAACTTGAGAAGAAGGTCCTAAACAAGTGTATACAACATATTAGGAAAGATCCCTAAAAGAAAAGATATCAAAACATCCAAAACAGACCAAATCTGGAGTTGTTGTACTCATTGGTCGATTGGATTGGTCTACTGTCTCAGTCGACCAACAGAGACAGTGGCCTACAAAATCAGAGTTTTAAGAATAAAGAACCGAATTTGGTGGTTCAAAAGGGTACTAAACAAGGGGTAAACTACAATGGTAGTATCCTAACATAAAGAGGACTTCAAAACACTAATCGGATCAAGTTTTCAAGTTACAAATTACGAAATAAAAGTTACCATAATTAGATTAATCATGGTTCTTGAAGAATTCAAAATACAAATCATAGACAAGAACAATAGGAGAATGAATCATTGATTTTGATAAAGATATCATGGAAGGCATACATAGATC
This sequence comes from Hakea prostrata, assembly GCF_041222555.1. Classification (NCBI taxonomy): domain Eukaryota; kingdom Viridiplantae; phylum Streptophyta; class Magnoliopsida; order Proteales; family Proteaceae; genus Hakea; species Hakea prostrata. The sequence continues at coordinate 47,027,908 of NC_142603.1, forward strand.
TTCAAGAAAATAGATCTAAGAACATGAATCTAAATAAGGAAACAAAACTTACCATAGATGTATCAGTCATGATTCTTGAAGAAAGCATGGTATGATAGGGGAGAAACAACTAGAGATTGATAGATCATGGATCATGTAAGGAAAACACAGCGATTGACTACTAATATGATCAGTAAAATAGATCTAAGAAGATCAGAATTTAAATCAAAGACGAACGAAGACAAGATCATGATTTAGATCATGATTCCTTCAAAAGCTTGCAATGATCATGATTACGGACATTGCTTTAGCCATTAATCCTTAGGAAGATCATGAGAGATAAGTTCAGAGATGTTTGCAACAGAGAATGCAGCATCTCCTCTACTGTCTCAACTCAAAAAGGAAAGAAAACAAGGATGAAGAAGAAGAAGAGAGTGTAAACATACCTTTTTGTGTAAGAACACGAGTTTTGACGAAGATCCGTCAAGATAAACACCAAGAACGCAAGGGAGATGACTTGCAGAGGTCTTTGGTTTGTTCCAAAGAGTTTGGAGGCAGGAAATATGAAGTAGACTCGAGATTGGACTTAAATAGAGCAAGCAAAACCTAATTAGCAAATACAGAACCCATTGGTCGACTGGTCCAGTCGACCAATGAGTCGACCAATCAGTTCAGCAAGTTCAAAACAGGGAATTGAAGGCTCAGATCAAATTCAAACATAAAGGGGTTTTGCACACATACCAAGTGACTTACCTAATAGGTAGAAATGCCTTCGAACCATGATAGAGAACACTCCAAGTCCATCAACTAATCCGATCTTCATCAAGATTCAGTTTCCATAAATAGACCATTGTCATCAACACTCATGGATTCAAAGCCAGACACCAAGTCTTCCACTGGGATGGCCCAAAGCTGACTTCTTGCTTTACTTCGAATTGTCGGACCTACAAACAACAGGGTTTTCCGGGTCAAGGTTAGGGATGGGTTTCACACTTTCTATTTAGACCCTTAGATTATTTTAAATTCTTGATCTGTAGTGTCCTCATATTGTTCTAAAGCATTCCTCCAAGTTCCGGATTGATCCAAACCCTGGAAAACCAATTTCGGATCAAAACCCCCAAAATCCACTATTCTGTCCCGAAGAAGTTTTGGTCGATCCTCTCATCGACCATTGACCAAAGTTGTTGCTAACAGCAACCTTAGCCAGTTTTGACCCGATTAACATCCGATCTTCCCGATTTCTTCTCTAACTCATTATTGATGTTTGTTTAGGGTCTTAACAATTCTTTTGGACCATTTCTTGGTATCCTCAATTCATCATCAACTCAATCTAAGGTAAGGATGGTTATCTCCATAAACTTATAGGCCATCAACTTATGAATTGTGCCCATGCTTAAGGAATAGAATCTCTTGATTGCTTTTAATTATTATAAGATTGTTATACATGTGTTAGGACAGTAGTATCGCAATTCATATACTCTTGTCATGTTAAATTATTATTCTTGATTATTTATGTCTATGATGATTCATTTCAATATCAAGATTTAACTTTTATTATGAAAATGTATTGGATGCATGAGAAGTGATGAACTTGAATATGTGTTTGCCTACATATAACTTGGGATTGGGGAGTGTCCTATTGACACTTCTGTCCTTGGGCACCGGAGGGAATAGTATGGGATGTTCTCCAAAGGTGCCTATCGACACTTTCCCGGGTTATTGGATGACATACATAGGATTGTCTAGTTGGGTGGCTAGGATTGTCCTTGTCGTGTCAGACCTGAATCGGAAGGGCATTGAGACCGAACGAACCGTGGTAGTGTATGGTTTGATGGGCGCTCTAGGCCCGTAACCAATCCGGTAGGGGACATAATGCTACGGATACCCGAAAGGGGCCATTTATTGGTAGGGTTGCAAATAGCTAGACTTGGGCTCACAGGTGCTCAAGATCGGTAACCAATCCGTGAGAGGACGTAAGAGCTTTCTGTTTACTATTTGTGGATGACCAATAGGGTTGATGAGTCCGTAATCTGGGATTACGCTGACTCTAGTGTGAAGGATACCGGAAAGGATCGCCAGGGGCGAGGAATGGACGTATCTGGATCTGACTTGATACGACTGAGTAGATGACTTGCATTGGGCTAGGTTTTCTGTGACATGCGCCGGTACTTATACCAAACGGTGATGTGAGAGAGCGGAGACCGATTTCCCTACCATGGTTTTTAGATGACTTTACCCAATTACCACGGCATTCCCAAGATACAGAACAGGTTGAGGGAGAGTGATTGGCAACCCAAAGAAGTACGGTGCTATGACTTAAAGCATGTCTACCCTAGAGACTAGCATTCATAGAGTTAGAATCATATCTGCATCATATGTTTCATCTCACATTGCATTATGTTATGTTTTGTATATCTATGATTTTAATTATGGAATAACTACCTTGCTGAGTTCTTCGAACTCATTCCTTTTTTACAAATTTTTTTAGATTATCCTACAGGTACCGAAGATTATGATGGCACCTTCTTCGAGACAGACTTTGATCCCGCATGTCACATCCCCCCAGCCGGTACCCTATCTGGATTACCCGGGGAAGTGATCCACAACCCAAAAGATCAAGTTTAGGAACGATCATATCCATTTAGCACAATAACATAATTAAAAGCATGAACAAATCATTGTATTCTAATAAGTTAATAATAAAATTCAAGAAAAGATCTCAGAATGATCACTAAGAATATCAGAGTGCGAATTAACAAGATACCAAATCAAAAGACAACTATAGAGTATAGCGGAAATATACTCCACAAACATATGCGGAAGGCAGATCGAAATCTAAGTAAAGCTCTAATCTAATACAAGTAAAGTAAAAGATAAGTCTAGAAGAAACAAGAGAAATCTAATCCACATCTTCAGTCGACTCTTCTTCATCTTCTTCATCTTGCGCTTCCTCATACGTACCGTCATAGTATTCCAAACCTGAAAAGAAGTGTAACAAAAGATATGGTACAAAAGGAGTGAGTTTCGAAAGAAACCCAGTAAGGCAGTTAAATCCATAATAACATAAATGGAAGGATTTCAAAACAAACATAAAGGCAATATGGTATGAGACAAACAATAAATGTATGAATCTAACTCTATGTATGCTGGTCTCTATTGGCAGACATGCTTTAAGTCATAGCACCATACTTCTTTGGGTAGGTCAATCACACAACGCCATTTGGTAGTGGGTCCGGCATCCCTCGGGACATTCCATGGCTGGGGTTTAAGTCACCGCTCTCTCACATCACCATTTGGTATAAGTATTGGCGCATGTCAGGGTTAAGCCTAGCCAAATGCAAGTCTTCTACTTAGTTACATCAAGTTAGATCCAAATACGTCCATTCCTCCCCCCTGGCGATCCTTTCCGGTATCCTTCACACTAGAGTCCTCATAGTCCCTGACTACGGACTCATCAACCCTATTGGTCATCCACATATGGTAAACGGGAAGCTCTCACGTCCTCTCACGGGTTGGTTACCGGTCTTAAGCGCCCGTGAGCCCAAGTCTATCCATATGCAACCCTACCAATAAATGGCCCCCACAATGTGATTCCTGTCCTCTCACGGGTTGGTTACCGGTCTTGAGCGCCCATGAATCCCCATTGCTACCACGGGTCGTTCGGTCTCAATACCCTTCCGAATCGGGTCTGATATAACGGGGTATTCCTAGCCAAACACTTGCTAGACAGCCCTAGGTATGAAAATCAATAATTCGGAAAGGTGTCAATGGGCATCTTCGGAGAACATCCCATACTATTCCCTTCGATGTCCAAGGACGGAAGTGTCAAAAGGACACCTCTCCTTCCCGAACCATACTTAATCAATCACAATCACAAATCAATCATATCATGTACATTTACAGTATATAGAAAATATACCATAATAAGATCCATCTCATATACAGTTAACAATTAAAGACATTCATAAACTAAAGAAAGCAAGTAAATAATACAACTGTAATTGAAGTAAATACAGCAGTAATATATTCATAAAAGAATCTAATTATGGTAACAAATCCGAAAGATTCTAATATAGAAACTAAAATCACACAATCTATGCTATTATAGAAGTAACCATCCTTACCTTATGTAACTTGAAGAGAATCTCCAAGGATCAAGGAAGATCTTCCTAAACTTGGCAAGAAAGTCCTAAACAAGTATACATATTATATTAGGAAAGAAACCTAGAAGGTAAGAGATCAAATCATCCAAAATAGACCAAATATGAGGTTACTGTCCTCATTGGTCGATTGACTTGGTCTACTGCCTCAGTCGACCAATGAGTCGACCAATAGAGACAAGTGGCCTTCAAAATCGAGTTTTTAGAATATAGAACCGAATTTGGTGGTTCAAAAGGGTACCAAACAAGGGGGAAACTACTATGACAGTATCCTAGTATATAGAGGACTTCAAAACACTAATCAAATTAAGTCTTCAAGTTACAAATTAGGAAACAAAAGTTACCATAATTAGATCAATCATGGTTTTTGAAGAATTCATAGTAAAAATCATGGACAAGAACGATAGGATGATGGATCATAGGTTGTGATAAAGAAATCATGAAAAGCATGCATAGATCTTCAAGAAAAATATATCTAAGACTGAAGAACATGAATCTAAATAAGGAAACAAAACTTACCATAAATGTATCAGTCATGGTTCTTGGAGAAAGTATGGTATGATCAAGAAGAAAGAACTAGAGATTGATAGGTTACAACTCTTGTAAAGAAAACACAGCGATTGACTACTAATATGATCAATAAAACAAATCTAAGAAGAGCAGAATTTGAATCAAAAGATAAACAGCAAGGTTGGACTTAAATAGAGCAAGAAAGACCTAAATCTGGAAAACAAATCTCGTTGGTTGATCGGATTGGTCTATCACCTCGATCAACCAATCGACCAATGGAGACAGCAAGGTACATAATGCACTGTTTTGGTCATAACTTCTTCGTTTGAAGTCCGATTGATCCGAAATTCGAAAGGGAACTTCACACAAACATAATAAGACTATCTAGCATGAATTGGGCATCATCCATTGTCCAAAAATCAGTACTTTATAATTTGGAACATGAGTTTCTAAATTGGAAACAACATGGTTTTCATAGCAAACTCACCATGGATTCAAGGGAAGAATTAGCGAGAACAAGGCTTCACTCAAATGGAATACCAAGAACATATCAGAGGCAAGAATAACTAAATAGAAAATCAAAAGAATACTAATCCTAGAATGAGAGGAGTCAAAAATAGAAACTTACTATAATGCTTATATCAATGGTCAACATAGAAGGCTAAAATGGCTAGAAAGAAAGGGGAATTGATTCAAGGAGATGAAATACATTGGAACAGCAACAAAGGCTAAGATCAAGCATGATAAACATTAATTAGAATAGAAGCTACAGTAGAATGGTCATGCTGTCCAAAATTCAATCAAAATCAATGAAGAATTGAGGAGATTCACCATGTGGTTTCAAGGAATGCATAGAGTGATTGGGGGTTCAATCTGAGACATAAGGAGATTAGAGAATAGGTAGTTACAGTAGTGTAACACCTTCTCCACAATCAAAACATCAAGATAGAATAGTAAGAAGAAGAAAAGAGAGAATAAGGAGATAGAACATTGAAATCAAGGTCCAACTTCAAAGTGTAACATTAAACTAACCTTTCTTCACCCGAAACAGATAGGATGTCCTAACAAAGTTTGGGCTGGATTTCACATTCTCCCCCCCTTAAAATAATTTCGTCCTCGAAATTGGGAGAGTACCTGGCTTCCAAGGAGATGGAGATACATTGCTTTTATCTTGACTCTCTTCTCTCAAAGTCATCGGAAACAAATAACAATAAGTCTTTTGTAAGAAAACGAAGAATAAATCTAACATGCTTTGAAATCAAATCGAAAGTATGATCATGGCACGATGAAGATTTCACAAGGATCATGGCGAAGAAGAATATGAAGATCATAAAACCCTAAGAATGAAAGGATCACTACAAGAAAAAGTGGCAATTGCCACGGAAAAAAGATACCGTGGCAAAAGGTCACATATTGTCACGGGAGTAAAGGAACCGTAATATTTAAGGGATTATATGCCACGGAAAAACAATTCCGTGGCAAAAACTCAGTATATACCACCCTTAAAAATCCTCCGTGACAATTGTATATAAAAATTACACTATTTGCCACAGTAATTTATTACCGTGGCAACAACTTCATATATACCACTGTGCAAACATACCATAATAATAAATTAACTAAATACTACGGTAATTACCGTAGCAAATAGTCAATTTCAAAGTTTTGCAAAAATGGTAGAATACTTAAATCATTTGCCACGGTAGCATATTACCGTGGAAAATAGATTGACTAAATCCAATTATAATAAGGCTTAAACCATTTGCCACGGTAGTATATAACCGTGGTAAATATATTTACTAAATCGAAAATTGGTTATAATACTTAGACCATTCGCGGTAGGCTTTGGATATAATTCAATTTGCCACGGTTATATTACCATGGCAAATATATTCACTGAATTGTGTGAAAAACACTTTGGTTATATATATAATACTTAAACCATTTACCACGGTAGTAAATTACCGTGGCAAATAGATTCAGTAAATCGATTTTTAATGGATTAATATATACAACGGACATAACTTCTCGTAATAATAGATTAATATATAAAACTTTATGGTGGACACATGCTTAAATGCTACGGTTAATAATAGATTAATATATAAAACTTTATGGTGGACACATGCTTAAATGCTACGGTAATAACCGTGGCGTATAGATAGACAAAATGCCACGGTAATATATTACCATTGCAAAAGTTTAGTATATACAACGTTGTTTATACCACTGACACTTCTTGTCTTACTCATTTAGTCTACATGCTACGGTAAACTACCGTAGCGTATAAGTCTGGCGGTAATATTACATCATCTATTTGCTACGGGAGGTGATTACCGTGGCAAATAGATATAGGAAAGATTATTTTAGGCGCCTTCCACTTATTCTCGCGCGAAGCTGATAAAACAGGATTTCTTTGATATTTCGTCGGTGATTGCAGTGGAGAACCAGCGCACGGAGCTGAGAAGCTTAGGTTGTGGTGCTCGATTGTCTTCCCGTCGGTGATTGCAGCGCTTAGTCCTTCATTTCAACCCTTGAGTTGCCGATGAGGTTTAAAAGGATCTCATGAATTCTGTTTCAAGCTAAATTTGATGAACTGAGAGGCTTGCCATTTTCTTTTTCCCTCATTGCTAGGGTAAGGTTTGCTGATCATAAGACCTTGTACATTTTCGAATCATTGGCTCTTAGTTATTATTCTGAAATCTCCAAAAATTTTGAGACGAATCTCACAAAGGGTCTCTATTATTCTGAAATCTATGTCTCTCTCAAGTAACCTCTTACTATATTTTCATTTGACATACCTGCAACTAACTAGATTTTTTCAAAAAGGTAAAAAGGGATTCGGTTTTAATCAATAATGGATCTAGTGGCTTCTTCTGCAAGTGGTTTTAACATTTAATGTGGTCATTATTGATTCCTTTAAGATTTTCAGGTAGCGAAGAGATACAGAGAGATGAAAAGAATCTCTCCATAAATTTTGAGAAGAATCTCATGAGTGTCTCTATTATCCTGAAATCTGTGTCTCTCTCGAGTGCAAATGTCAATAGAAGTTCTAATATTTGAGATTGACGTGGTTTAGAAGATACTGTACAAGTAATTGGTTAACCCTAAAAAGGTATACTAGCAGTGAATCAGTGTCTATAATTTTCTACTGTGATGTTGCTTTAACTTGGCTTTGATTCTAGCTCTTGGTCCTCGTTTGAAGAATAGTTTGAATGTAGCTAAGTTAATTTGAAATCAGTAGAGGTAGTCAATCTGACTTAGCACCATTAGTTTTCACACTTGTATCCTAAATCTCTTGATTCACCATTAATGAAAACATTTTTTGAGTTATCCATGGTGGTTCACTCAGAAATTTTTTAACTATTAACTAAGAGCCAATGATTCGGCGATGGTAATGGATTTCAATTTTAATCTGATGTGGTTCCATATTTCGAATTTCAAGTGTCACAGTAGGTACAAGTGCTCAGGACTATGTAGATGCCTTTGAGAAGCTTCTAAGATTGAATTTGCCTGGGAAGCAGGTGGATATTTCTTCTTATTTTTCAGTTTTTTTACACTCCTTTTTTGTTTATTTTTTGTCTCATTATTCTTATGCCACTTTCATCTTCTAATGCACCATGAGTGCAGGATAGGGAGATCATGCGAGTCCTTGTAGAGTGCTGTTTGCAAGAGAAGGATTTCAACAAGTATTACAGAGAACCATAAGTTCACCTTACAGGTACACTACCCTCTCATTAATTAGTAAGACTAACATTACATCATCGTTCAATGGACAAAAGTGTGGTTTAGGTGAATCAGGGGTGTTTTGGCCTGGTAGGTGTTGTATAGGCAACTGAAGATATTGTTAACTTCAAATTTTATGTCTTGGAGTTTATAATTCTGACTTGTTTTCTAGCAGTTCAAATGTCACTTTTACTAACCATTCTTTTAGAGGTAAAAAATTCATTTATAATATTTATGTTTTGTTCAAACACCACTAACATGATGCTTTATTGTGTGCTTCTTTCTATTGTTGCCTTTTTATTTTTTTCTTGTTGAAAAGTCTAATAGAAAATGGTTATGTGGGTTGTGCTCAGAAACTGTGAGAAAAGTCTGTAAAATCTTAATCAACTTAGAAAATAATTTTCTGAAAGTAACTTCCAAGGAAATCAAATTTCTGTCTTGTAATCTAAATTTTCTTTTAGTGAAAAGCCTATCTATTACTCAATAAACTTTTATATGTAGCCACAAAGAGGGAATGATCAAGTGCCTCTAAGTCCCCATATTAGGCAATTCACATCAAATGCAAGCTCATAGACTGTTGTTTGTTGTTATATGAAGGGGAAGATGAATACTCAACATACAGAGAGTCCTGATACATCATTGTTCACAAGATGTGTACCCATTCCTTGGTGAATTTCAGAGTTAAAACTGCCTTTAATAACAATAAATGCGTAGATTAATTGTCTAAAGATGATGAGGTAGTTTTAACTTTTACTTTTTCTTTTCTCAAGTTTATTAACGCTCTTTTATTTGACCAGTTACGTGTGAAAACTATGGATAGGAGTTGGATTCAAAGATCAAAGGACCCATCCTTTCGATTGTCTACACTATACAGGCAAGAAGTTGAGAAATTTTTGGACAATGCATTTTCTAATGCAGCTTGTGGGGATCAAATCGTATGCCCATGTATAAAGTGCATAAATCAGCTTTGGGGAAATAGGACTGAAGTGACTGAACATCTAGTCTGTGATGGATTTTTGAGGAATTATACAATTTGGCAACACCATGGAGAAGCATCATTTTCACACACACCTCTACCTGAAACTCCAATGGAATTTGAGGTAACCAATATCTCTGATACACATAACATGGTAAATGAAATGTTGGGAGGAAATGTAGACAAAGAGATTGAGGACGACAGTAGAAGATTGAATGCAAATAGGTCAAGCACAGAAATAGAGAAATATGAACGACTGATGAAAGATGCAAGTTTACCGTTGTATTCAGGAAATAAAAAGTTCACAAAATTATCTTTCATTCTTCAGCTTTATCATATTAAATGCCTCTGTAAGTTGAACGACAAGGCATTGTCAATGTTGCTTGACTTATTGAAAGAGGCATTTCCTGAGCCGAACACATTACCAAAGTCTTTGTATGAGACCAAGAAGATCATCAAAGATTTGGGCCTCAATTATAACAAGATTGATGCATGCACCAACGATTGTATGTTATATCGGAATGAGGCAGCCAATGCCACATCTTGTTACAAATGTGGTGCATCAAGGTATGAATCGATTGAGAAGAAAATCCCAGTCAAGGTATTACGTCATTTCCCTTTGATCCCAAGATTCCAAAGGTTATACATGTCATCTAAGATCTCAAGTGATATGAGATGGCATCATGAACAGCGTGTGGACGACAATAAGTTACGACACCCTGCTGACTCTAAAGCATGGAAGGACTTTGATAGGTTATATCCTGATTTTGGTAAGGAACCCCGTAATATTAGGCTTGGGCTTGCAAGTGATGGATTTAATCCATTTAAGAGGATTAGCTCAAAGCATAGTACATGGCCAGTCGTCTTGATTCCTTACAACTTGCCACCATGGATGTGTATGAAGACGCCTAACATGATTCTTACATTGCTTATTCCTGGACGAAGACAGCCCGGGAATGATATAGACATATATTTACAACCGTTGATTGATGAGTTGAAAATATTGTGGGACAGTGGTGTTGAAACTTATGACGCATACAAGAAGGAAATGTTTAGGATGTGTGCATGTTTGTTATGGACTATTAATGATTTTCCAGCATACGCGAATCTCTCAGGTTGGAGCACGAAAGGTGCTTTGGCTTGTCCATGCTGCAACAAGTATACATCCTCACGTTGGCTAAAATTTGGAAGGAAGCAGTGTTACTTAGGCCATCGTCGTTTCCTTCCTCATGATCACAAATTTCGTCGTGACAAAAGAAGCTTTGATGGTCATGAAGAACATAGAGTGCAACCAAAGATACCTTCTGGGTTTGATGCGTTGGAACAACTATGGGGTGCTCAGTTTCCCCCATTCGGGAAGGATAAGATTGAGAATAATGGGAGGAAAAGAAGAAAAGATAAGAATAAGTTTGAACTCCCTCTTAATTGGAAGAAAAAGAGTATATTCTTTGATTTGCCATATTGGAAAGATAACATTATTCGTCACAATTTGGATGTTATGCATATTGAGAAGAATGTTTGTGATAGCATAATGTACACATTGTTGGGTACAAAAGACAAGACGAAAGATCACCTGAATGCACGTTTAGATTTAAAAGATATGAATATTCGTGTTGATCTCCATCCAAAGAATATTGAAGGCAGGAATAAAGTCATTTTACCTCCAGCGTGTTATTCATTGTCTAATGGGGACAAGGAGATGTTTTGCACAATATTGAGTGGTATCAAGGTTCCAGACGGCTATGCTGGTAATATCTCACGCAATGTGCAAGTCAAGGAAAAGATAATATCAGATTTGAAGAGCCATGATTGTCATATTATGATGCAACAACTTCTTCCAATCGCCTTGCGTAGTGTTTTGCCTAATAATATTGGTAAAATATTGATCGAGTTATGTGAGTTCTTTCGGGATTTATGTAGTAAGGTTAGTTCTGAGGAGGATTTCAAAATGCTTGACCAAAGAGCTGCTATGTTGATGTGTAACCTTGAAAGGTACTTACCACCGGGATTTTTTGATATAATGGTGCATTTGGTCATTCATTTAGCTCAAGAGGCAAGTGTGGCTGGTCCAGTACATTATCGTTGGATGTATCCAATAGAAAGGTTAGTTTTTAAGAGGTCATTTAAATGATGCACCTTGTTAATATTATATGACTATTATTGTTAAAATTCATCTTAAACATGACTTCATGTAGGTTCCTCAAGCGATTGAAAGATTATGTTCGCAATAATAGTCGGCCAGAAGGCTCGATAGCAGAAGGATATATTGCAGAAGAGTGTTTACTAATTTGTTCTAGATACTTTGAAGGAGTTGAAACAATATTGAATCGGCCAAATAGAAATTATGTTACATTGGACATAGAAGACCTAAATTCAATATTTTCTAACATGGGTCGACCGCTTGGGAAGTGTGAACTATTACGTCTTGAAATGAAAGAAAGGAATCAAGCACATCGATGCGTGCTAGTCAATTACAAAGGAATAGATGAATACCAACAATAAGTATGGACAACATGATACATCTTCATTATTCAAATTTGATAATTTATATCAAAGCGTAATTGATTGATATTTTTTGGGATAACTCTTTTTTAGATTCCATATAAAGGAGATTAAAAGGCACTTAGGTCGTGGTGCTCGTCCTAAAAAGGTTATGAATTTGCATGATAGGGACTTCCCAAAATGGTTCAATGAGTATGTAAGTGTAACTATTCTCATAATTTACTTTATACAAATCTGCTTAGAAACTTTTCAATCTTATTTATACCAATATTGTATTTCCAGATACTGAAACTCCGCCAAGATGGGATTCCGATGCCTGAAGAAGTCATATGTCTAGCTAGAGGTCCAAACTCTGAGGCAAGAAGTTACATGAGATACATTGTTAATGGGATCAGGTTTCATAGTAAAGTGTATGAGGTCACCAAGAAAACTCAAAATAGTGGGGTCATGATAACTGCATTGACTAATAGCTTTTCAAGTCTAAAGGACAAGCATCCTATTGAGGGGCCGGTCACTTATTACGGCATTTTGAATCAAGTAATAGAAGTGGAATATTCTGCAGATCTCAAAGTAACATTATTTAAGTGTGATTGGGCTCATCCAGAGAGCGGAGTGCAGAAAGATGAACTTGGGTTTACACTTGTAAATTTTAATCACTTGAAATATAGTGGACAAAATATAAATGATGAGCCATATGTCCTTGCTTCAAAAGTAGAGCAGGTGTTTTATGTGTTGGATCCTCGAAAGTCTGGTTGGCATGTTGTTGTACTGGTTGGCATGTTGTTGTAACTACCAAGATTAGGGATACATATGACTTGTTAGGAGAGGAAAGTGATGCTCCAAATCAAGCATGCACATCGACTTCAATACAACAAAGGCATAGTAGGCAACTATTAGAGCAAGAAGGTGAAACTGATTTTGGGTGGACTAGGATTGATATAGAAGGGATGATTGTTGAAACGCCCATCAAACCAAATAATGAAATTGCAAGTTCTGAATCTTCTGATAATGATTATATGAGCTGACTTTGCAGGTAAGGATCCAACCAAGAGTTGTATAAATGCTTATGTTCTAGAATTGCAGTTTCCTCTTTTGGCTTTTGATTCATTTTTTTTAATAGTTGTATTGACTTTGAGTTTCCTCTTTATGATCTCAAGTAATAGTGAAGTGTTTGGTTGAATTTAATAATTGAGGCGAGTATGGTTCTTTTATTTTTTGTAATGAAAGACTTCATCTATGAATCTAGCCTGAATGCATGACTCCACTCAAGTTGTGAAGAATTACATTGATCTCTTATTTTTTGGTGCTCTTCGCTATGGTCACTCTCTTTACTTCCAACCTTCTATCTCATTGCTACAGGTGTGGAGATCCATCTACTGGAAAAAGAAATTACAACTTACATGGATGCTGTCAAAGCCAACTTAGGTAAACTTTTCAACCCAGATTTAGAAACTTACTTTTTTCAGAAGAACTTGTTTGTTTTAATTTTAAAAATTCTTTAACTACAGGGGGAAGAAGAGTGGCAATTTGTGGAACAATTCAATATTTGAATATGTTTGAGGTTGCCATAGGTTACACAATTGCTGCCTCAATAAGCATGATATGAGTTATAATTAAACATAATTAGTTTTTATACATCACTGTAAAAATTGTCATGTATTTATCCTTACGTCACTACCATATGTTTGTCAAAGTTGGCATGTTTTAATCCACAGATCAGTAAATATACCTAGTTTGGAGAAAGAAAAAAAATATGGGGAAGAGCATATGAATTTTGGCTTTCATAGTTTCTTTTTTCCTCGGATGGGCGGTTTGAAGTGTTATAATGTTCTGTATTATATTTTTAGATTGTTTCAACCTCCGGCTATGCATTTGGACAGAGGTCCCCCTTAGATGATGCTTCTAGATTGATCTGATCTTAAGTTCTAATCATAAATATCTCTTGTGTGTGGTTCATATACCAATGTTTTGATCTTGGAGGCTCCTTGGAATGATTTCATTTTCTTGTCATAATCACTGTATGTTTTGCTTTTCTGGTATTTTTGTTTTCAGTAATTTAATTACATCTCAGAACACATGGTTATGTAGTAAATAGTTAACACTTAACCTGGGTGCATGAGAAAGGTAGATATTACTAGGGCCTCATTTTGTTTTATACTACTTTGCTGGATCCATTTTGAGATGAAACAAAATTCTATGAGAACAAAATCTGGAAACCATATTACTGAATTGCAAGTACAGTATTTGGAATGCTATATACTAGTTTTTATATCTCACCTTAATGCTATACACTTACTGCCATGCATGAATTAATGTGTATTCCACCATAGATTAATTATGAATGAAACTCAATTTTGCAGAGAATGGGAACTTCAGAGGGAGCTTAACTGGTGTTAGCATAGAAGCTGATATAACACCCATGAAAAAGATGTGGCGAAGTGTTCAAGCTCTTGGAGCTGTTGCCTTTGCTTATTCTTTCTCTGTTATCCAAATCTTCTTACAGGCTTTGGATACTTCAGTGCTTATTGGATTTTTGATATTGCCAATGTTGCAATTGTGGTTCATCTGATTGGGGCATACCAGGTGATTAACTAAAGTCCCTATAAGCCTTGACATCTGTCAAACACAGCAAATCACACCACTAAACATTAATTTTGCAGGTTTTTTGTCAACCGCTGTTTGCATTTGTGGAGAATGAAGAGAGAGAGACTTGTGTATTATTGGATACAGAAAGACTTGGGAAAGACACGGCAGAAAAGAGGATCGTGGGTCATTCGTGGCAATATCATTTGGGACAACAACGGCATCTTCTTGGCTGCGCAGGCCATTTCCTGCTATAGCTCTTCAGCTCTTGCTGTACATGGAACTTGAAGCAATCAGGAATGGAATGCTATTGACTCTACAGCTCAACATTGATAATTTACTTGTGTTATCAGATTGCAAAGTTGCAATCTTGGCTCTTCTCAGCCCATAGATTGGTTAAGCTTGGGCTTATTACAGGAGATTAGAAAGTAATCTTAATCTTTTCAGCATTTGGTTTTTAGGCATGTAAATAGCTAGAATGGATATTTAGATCGGTTGGGTTCATGGCCATTGACAGTTTACTTCCCAATTGAAATGTTTATTGCGGAGAAGAAGATAGGAAGATGGACAAGTAGATGGCTTGGACTCCAGCTACTCAATGTTTCTTGTCTCTCTATCACTGTAGTTGCTGCTTGTGGTTCTGTTGCAGGAGTTCTTATTGATCTCAAAACATATAAAGTGTTTGGGTCTAATTGATTATTGATGGAAAGAGTTACCATTTTAAATACATCGATTAGTTTTACACATATGGCTAAGCAATGGTATTTATGTACATGTACTGCTATAGTGCTGTACTAAAATAAAAATTAAAAAAAAAAAAAAAAAAAACTTATTTGTGACGGTAGGAAATTTCCATAGCAAAAAACAAAAGTGTGGCAGAGCAAACTATTTGCTACGGAAATCAGGGACCGTAGCATATGATGAAGTATTTGTTACGGTGCTTACCGTAGCATATAACTAATTATTTGTCACGGTAGATACCGTAGCAATTACCAAAGTATTTGCTACGGTAACAAATTACCGTAGCAAAAGATAGTAGAACCGACGTCACCCAATTTCCGTCGTAAAGGTTTACGACGGCTCTCTAACCGACGGAAACTTACCGTCGGGTAAATTCTTTTGCTACGGTTGCAGGGCTTTTGCCACGGTAATTTTCCGTGGCAAAAGCCCTTATTTCTTGTAGTGGATATTTGTAGAAGAGATGGTTGCAAGGATGCGGCATCTTCTTCATAATCTCAATCTCAAAGAATAAATCATAGCAACAGTAGATCAATACAACACAAGAGAGATTACAATCTTTGATTGAATAATAGGAGATGAAAAGCTTGAAGTCTTGAAACAATTAGAAAGACTAACAAATCATGAAGATCACACTTGATTTCCCTTCGAAATCATCATGTGGAGAAATTACAAGGTTATAGAGTGTATGGAGATCCAATCTAGAACAACAAGGATAGAAGGATCAATCATGGGAATGATTTAAGGTCATCCTCCTATCAAAGGGAATGTAAGGCACAAGAAGAAATCGTGGAGAGAATAGATCAGCTTTGGGGTAAACTTCTACAAACGAAACTAGGCAATTCGTACAACAGAGAATAAATCGAACAATGGATATGGTATGCATATGGTATGTATGTATTTGGTACAATAGCAAGGTTAGGGTTAGGTGGGATCTCACAATCTCCCCCCCTTAAAAAAATTTCGTCCTCGAAATTGAAAGCATACTTGGGCTTCCACTAAGATGAGGAAACTTCTTCAGGGGTGTGATTCTTCCACCAAAACTTTACCAGGGGATGGAAGGTACAATGAACAATAGATCTAATAGGTAAAGAACATGGGAGTCTTGGCTGACTTTTTAAACAGCTAAGAGGAACTCAAAACAATACTGACAAGCACTTCTAATCAAGACTAGTCAAACTCATATGGTAAGAATAAATCAAAACAATGCATATGGCCTATATGCAATGCATCAGTAAGGATTAAATCAAGCAACGCATATGATATGTATGTAATGCACAAGTAAAAATGCATGTGGTATTCATACAATGCGCAAGAAAAGATAAATCAAAGCAGTGCATATGGTATTTATATAATGCATAAGTAAGGAATAGATCAATAGCAGAAGTTAAAGGATAAGAGCAACGTACCGGTTACGAGATCTTGGTTTGGTTCTATCTCGCTTCCAACTACACTACACACTTTACAGGCAAAAGGGGCTTGAACTAACCTTGTAGCTAAAGCAGCTCGACGACTTAGTTTATGAGGGCAGAGACGGGCAAAATGTCCTATTTGACAACAGTAAAAATAGGTAATCTCTTCATGTCCTACAAGTTGCACTGGCTCTAGAGGTCTTTGATTCATTGGCCTTGGGTCTGCAGCAATTTGATTGAGGTTTGCATTCCCAACACCTTGTCCCACAGTCCGGGGCTGATAAGTCGAGGTGGAATACGGTGCAGGCCTAGTGAACTTTCTGTCGGTCCTTTTAACATAGCTAGAACTTCTACTGGGTAGGGACTTCTGGTGACCAAACCTCTTTCTTCCAACATCAGGCACAGTAGCGAGATTAGGGTTTGTCTGGGCAGCAACACGGGTCTCATTGTGCATGGCCAAAATCCCAGTCAAGATTCGGTTGAACTGTGCACTCTGCTGTTGCAACATATCACCCATAAGATTAATGATTTCTTGGTAGTTGACCACTGGAGGAGCACCGGATGGGTTACCGTTCGCTTGACCTACCAGAGGGTTCTGGGCTTCAACACTGCCAGAGGACACTCCAGCTCTAGGAACAACTCTCTTTCCATTCCGACTTGAGGAAGCACCACAGTTCCTTCTTCCGGTCATTCTGACAAACCAATTGAAAGTCAAAAATCTACGAGAATATGTCCAAATTCAAAATCACACTTCCAACATGTCAAATATACTTGATTTCAACTGCACATGCCATTAAATATCCAAACAATGCATCAAACTCAATATTTTCCAAAACTGCCAAAACAGCAAAATTTGCCCTGCTTGAAAAACAGCCTTAAAGGGACCACTTTCTCTATTTCAATCCCATTTCAAACACTTCCAACTTCAAGTTTGGCTCAGGGGAAAAGGTTATCTAGGGCTCCTAAGGTTCCAAGATTCTGAAGAGGCTTCAACAACAACTTACAACCTTCATCGATCAACAACACAAGTAAGACCTTCTCTTTCTTCTCTTTTCCTTCAAAC
This sequence comes from Hakea prostrata, assembly GCF_041222555.1. NCBI lineage: Eukaryota > Viridiplantae > Streptophyta > Magnoliopsida > Proteales > Proteaceae > Hakea > Hakea prostrata. The sequence goes on from NC_142603.1 coordinate 47,045,557, forward strand.
TTCATTTACCAATGGTATGTTTTTCTTCAAAACTAAGAAATACATGAGGCTAAAGGTTAGGATAGTGCCTAGGGATGTTTAGAAACATGTTCCCATCATTTTCCAAACAAAACCAAACTTCAACCAAAAAGATTTCCCACACTTTGGTTCAAAAACACTATTCACTTTACCAAATCCCTACTTTACAAACACTTGTCCCATTTTCAAACCAAATTGAATTTTAACACCAAATCAATTCTCACAAGACTGATTTACTATGGGGAAGATGCTTCCACTCTCCGTTCGGTCAAAATCCAACTTTCCAAAAATCACAATACCTTGTCCATAAGAGGATTCCTTCTTCCAAAGTTGCTGAATTTTCATGTCCATAAAGCAAAATTGATGGGTTTTCTTCAAACAAATCATCCCAGCATGTTTATCCAAGTCTTATAAACACACTAGAATGTTCAAATCGAAATTTTTCAAAAAAATTACGAAAATGCCCTTGCAGAATATTTTTCCAAACTCCAGGGGTTTCGATGGATCTTCTCCAAACAAACCTTCTTAGCATGTTAAACCAACTCTTATACACATGCTAACATGTCCAAATCACAGTTTCCATCGAAAACAAACTTTTCCAAAAATTTACCAAAATGCCCCTCTTCACCAAATATTGCATTGCTTAACATCCTTTACTCATGTAATGCAAAACTCAACTTGACTCTTCAAATTCCCGTCAAACCACCACGAAGAAAATGCTAAGAGAGGTAGAGATGAGGATCAAAGTACTATTCCTACACCACAAGCAGAGATAATACAAGGATAAGGAGACAACAATCCAAACTTCAGGTGAGGTTCAAGATCAGGATGAAGATGATGATGAGGAGAATCAGTAGGTTCAGGAAGATAAGGAGGAAACTATTTCAGCTCAAAAATTTGAGGATAGAGGCACACAATATACTATAGAAGATCGATTAACACGACTAAGATGAAAGTCTCGGGCTATGAGAGGTCAGCTCAATTCTCAAGAACAATATCCTAAACAGATAGCACTAGAATTGTCATCGAGTCTACGGTTGGAGGCAGAGCGATCAGTTTCACAACCAGGGACATCATACGGACTTCGCGACATAGCTAGGTCAAAGGATGAGGGTGACATTGTCAAGGCTGATGACACAGAGGATGAGGATGCTGACGACAGTGATGATGATGATGATGATGATGATGAGGATGAGCATGGAGACAATGATGATCATGATGGGGATCCAGTTCAGGATGAGAATGTTATTGATGATCAGGGAGGTGAGGATCAAGATCAGGGTGAGATTCCGAGACACGAGGAGATTCCTATACCACGCTTCCGTGAGATTGGAGGTCCATCACATATGACTTATGGGATTTCAGGTGTGGCTTCTCATCAGTCATTGATTTCTTCCACACTTAAGAGGATAAAGGCTCGACAGGAGAGAATAGAGTCCTATATGTATACATTGGGAGAGAAATTTGTACGATTGGAGAAGAAGTTCAGATCTAGGAGGGACCAGACAGATCACCGGAGTTGATCACCTAGATAGATAGTACTAGGAGTTTCCTTTTATGCTTTCTTAGATGTATTTCCTTTCCGACTTGTAAGAATATCCTATGTGATTAATGAAATTCAGTTTGTTTCACTTATGTTATGGTACATTATGCATTTCTTTTGTTGCATTAGTAGTTGTTAATGTTTGGTTATGACTTATAACTAATAACGACTACTCACGACCATTACTCCCAACGACAACTCCTGACTCAGACTTACATGACAACACATGACAACACATGACGACAACACGACTCGAACTCATATGACAACTTACTCTTGACAATACTTCACAATAAGGACTCACTCGCAAAGACGACTCACCACGACAACTTTCTACAGAAGACTCAACTCACAACTCATACACATACCCAATAACTTAAAACCGACAACTTAACTCTAACCATGACTACAACCCAAGTACAAGTCATAAACTTTAATTATTGTGTATTATTCAAGCTTGGTATATTATGCTTTGTTTGTTCAAGTTTCTATCCGTTTTCTATTATTCACTTCTAAGAAAGTTTGAGTCACTTTTGGATCTATGACTCAAGGATGCTTCCATTACTGTGTTCTATGGTTATGATTGTCCGAAAACTTAGGGCTCTGATACCATTCTGTCACATCCCCCCAGCCGGTACCCTATCTGGATTACCCGGGGAAGTGATCCACAGCCCAAAAGATCAAGTTTAGGAACAATCATATCCATTTAGCACAATAACATAATCAAAAGCATGAACAAATCATTGTATTCTAATAAGTTAATAATCAAATTCAAGAAAAGATCTCAGAATGATCACTAAGAATATCAGAGTGCGAATTAACAAGATACCAAATCAAAAGACAACTATAGAGTATAGCGGAAATATACTCCACAAACATATGCGGAAGGCAGATCGAAATCTAAGTAAAGCTCTAATCTAATACAAGTAAAGTAAAAGATAAGTCTAGAAGAAACAAGAGAAATCTGATCCACATCTTCAGTAGACTCTTCTTCATCTTCTTCATCTTGCGCTTCCTCATACGTACCGTCATAGTATTCCAAACCTGTAGAGAAGTCTAACAAAAGATATGGTACAAAAGGAGTGAGTTTCGAAAGAAACCCAGTAAGGCAGTTAAATCCATAATAACATAAATGGCAGGATTTCAAAACAAACATAAATGCAATATGGTATGAGACAAACAATAAATGTATGAATCTAACTCTATGTATGCTGGTCTCTATTGGCAGACATGCTTTAAGTCATAGCACCATACTTCTTTGGGTAGGTCAATCACACAACGCCGTTTGGTAGTGGGTCCGGCATCCCTCGGGACATTCCATGGCTGGGGTTTAAGTCACCGCTCTCTCACATCACCATTTGGTATAAGTATTGGCGCATGTCAGGGTTAAGCCTAGCCAAATGCAAGTCTTCTACTTAGTTACATCAAGTCAGATCCAAATACGTCCATTCCTCGCCCCTGGCAATCCTTTCCTAGAGTCCTCATAGTCCCTGACTACGGACTCATCAACCCTATTGGTCATCCACATATGGTAAACGGGAAACTCTCACGTTCTCTCACGGGTTGGTTACCGGTCTTAAGCGCCCGTGAGCCCAAGTCTATCCATATGCAACCCTACCAATAAATGGCCCCCACAATGTGATTCCTGTCCTCTCACGGGTTGGTTACCGGTCTTGAGCGCCCATGAATCCCCATTGCTACCACGGGTCGTTCGGTCTCAATACCCTTCCGAATCGGGTCTGATATAACGGGGTATTCCTAGCCAAACACTGCTAGACAGCCCTAGGTATGAAAATCAATAATTAAGGAAGGTGTCAATGGGCATCTTCGGAGAACATCCCATACCATTCCCTTCGATGTCCAAGGACAGAAGTGTCAAAAGGACACCTCTCCTTCCCGAATCATACTTAATCAATCACAATCACAAATCAATCATATCATGTACATTTACAAGATATAGAAAATATACCGTAATAAGATCCATCTCATATACAGTTAACAATTAAAGACATTCATAAACTAAAGAAAGCAAGTAAATAATACAATTGTAATTGAAGTAAATACAGCAGTAATATATTCATAAAAGAATCTAATTATGGTAACAAATCCGAAAGATTCTAATATAGAAACTAAAATCACACAATCTATGCTATTATAGAAGTAACCATCCTTACCTTATATAACTTGAAGAGAATCTCCAAGGATCAAGGAAGATCTTCCTAAACTTGGCAAGAAAGTCCTAAACAAGTATACATATTATATTAGGAAAGAAACCTAAAAGGTAAGAGATCAAATCATCCAAAATAGACCAAATATGAGGTTACTGTCCTCATTGGTCGATTGACTTGGTCTACTGCCTCAGTCGACCAATGAGAGACAATAGAGACCTTCAAAATCAGAGTTTTTAGAATATAGAACCGAATTTGGTGGTTCAAAAGGGTACCAAACAAGGGGGAAACTACTATGACAGTATCCTAGTATATAGAGGACTTCAAAACACTAATCAAATTAAGTCTTCAAGTTACAAATTAGGAAACAAAAGTTACCATAATTAGATCAATCATGGTTTTTGAAGAATTCATAGTAAAAATCATGGACAAGAACGATAGGATGATGGATCATAGGTTGTGATAAAGAAATCATGAAAAGCATGCATAGATCTTCAAGAAAAATATATCTAAGACTGAAGAACATGAATCTAAATAAGGAAACAAAACTTACCATAAATGTATCAGTCATGGTTCTTGGAGAAAGCATGGTATGATCAAGAAGAAAGAACTAGAGATTGATAGGTTACAACTCTTGTAAAGAAAACACAGCGATTGACTACTAATATGATCAATAAAACAAATCTAAGAAGAGCAGAATTTGAATCAAAAGATAAACAAAGACAAGATCATGATTTAGATCATGATTCCTTCAAAAGCTTGCATTGATCATGATTAAGATCATTGCATTAGCCATAAATCCTTAGGAAGATCATGAGGGAAGAGTAGAGAGATGTTTGCAACAGAGAATGCAGCATCTTCTCTACTGTCTCAGCCCAAAAAGGAAAGAAATACAGATATGGAGAAGAAGAAGAGAGTGTAGACATACCTTTGATGCAAGAGGAAGAAGATTACTTGAGTTCTTGCGAGAGATCAACCAAGGATGCAGGAAATTGATTAGAATGGAGTTCTAACTCGTTCTAGAGACGAAGTAATCCCGAGGTTGGACTTAAATAGAGCAAGAAAGACCTAAATCTGGAAAACAGATCTCATTGGTCGATTGGATTGGTCTACGGCTCCAACTGACCAATGGAGACAAACAAGGTACATAATGCACTCGTTTTGGTCATAACTTCTTCGTTTGAAGTCCGATTGATCCGAAATTCGAAAGGGAACTTCACACAAACATAATAAGACTATCTAGAATGAATTGGGCATCATCCATGGTCCAAAAATCAGTACTTTATAATTTGGAACATGAGTTTCTAAATTGGAAACAACATGGTTTTCATAGCAAACTCACCATGGATTCAAGGGAAGAATTAGCGAGAACAAGGCTTCACTCAAATGGAATACCAAGAACATATCAGAGGCAAGAATAACTAAATAGAAAATCAAAAGAATACTAATCCTAGAATGAGAGGAGTCAAAAATAGAAACTTACTATAATGCTTATATCAATGGTCAACATAGAAGGCTAAAATGGCTAGAAAGAAAGGGGAATTGATTCAAGGAGATGAAATACATTGGAATAGCAGCAAAGGCTAAGATCAAGCATGATAAACATTAATTAGAATAGAAGCTACAGTAGAATGGTCATGCTGTCCAAAATTCAATCAAAATCAATGAAGAATTGAGGAGATTCACCATGTGGTTTCAAGGAATGCATAGAGTGATTGGGGGTTCAGTCTGAGACATAAGGAGATTAGAGAATAGGTAGTTACAGTAGTGTAACACCTTCTCCACAATCAAAACATCAAGATGGAATAGTAAGAAGAAGAAAAGAGAGAATAAGGAGATAGAACATTGAAATCAAGGTCCAACTTCAAGATGTAACATTAAACTAACCTTTCTTCACCCGAAACAGATAGGGTGTCCTAACAAGGTTTGGGCTGGTTTTCACACCGCATACTACCCTTCGGGTGGTATCGTTGGTGAAGATCAGAGTGTTGGTACAGAAGAGGATTACTATTCGCACCAGGGTTAGCCCCACAATAGTGCGGGAGCGGCAGAGCTGGGCTTCCTTCATCCATACCATTGAGGAGACAATCATTAGGATAGAAGAAACCCTAGTCTAGTGCCCCATTTCCCTGGTTTATTTACGGAACAATTGGACATGTAATTAACTTGCTTTGGATTATCTTTTGATACTTGGAGTTGTAACTAACTTAATTATACTTCATTTCCGCTGCTCTGAGAGAGTGATTATCACATATTCTCTCATCTTTATGATCACATTTATACTCTGACATTTCCTATTTTCCGCACTCTGATTTATTGAATCTTATTTTATTCATGATATTTAGTATTAGTTGCTTTTACCTTGATTATTATTGTTCATGATTATGTTATCGTGTATGTGGGAGGCATGGTCCCTCGATTCTTGATCCTTAGACTGTGGATCACATTCCCGAGTATGCCAGATAGGGTACCGGCTGGGTGGATGTGACTGCTTCCATATTAATCAAAGCTTGTATTTTGGTGGGATTAGCCTCAATACCTCTTTGTGATACCATAAAGCCCAAAAACTTGCCCGACGATACTCCGAAGGCACATTTTTCTAGGTTCAGCTTCATTTGATATTTCCACAGTACTGACAATATCTCTGCTAAATCTTCAATGTGTTTTGTTCTCGCAATGCTTTTTACCAGCATATCGTCAACATACGCTTCCACGTTCTTCCTGATCAAGTCTCTAAAAATTTTGTTGACGACTCTCTAATAAGTAGCCCCTGCATTTTTCAGGCCAAACGGCATGACTTTATAATAAAAACTCTCATGATCAGTCATGAAAGCAGTAAACTTTTTGTCCTCCCTGTTCATGAGGATCTTATTGTACCCTGAGTATGCATCCATGAAACTCAATGTTTCATATCCTGTTGTTGCATCTATCAACAGATCAATCCTAGGCAACGGGTAACAGTCTTTAGGGCAAGCCTTGTTGAGATCTGTGTAATCTATACACATCCTCCACTTTCCATTTGCCTTTTGAACCATTACCACGTTGGCCAACCAGATTGGGCATTCAATGGGTTCAATGAAACCAGAGTTCTTCAACTTTTCAACTTCGCCCCGAACGGCTTTGTACTTTTCTATGGAGAAATTTCTCCTCTTCTGAATTACTGGTTTCACCCTCGGATCTATCCAAAGTTTGTGCTCTGCAACTTGCCGATCAATTCCTGGCATGTCATCTGCAGACCATGCGAACACATCGTTGTTTTGTTGAAGAAAAGACTTCAACTCCTTTTTGAATTCTTCCAGCTACTCAGACCCGATATAAGTAATTCTTTTTTCATCATCGAGATACACCTAGACTTGTTCCAACTTTTCCACCGGCTCAGGCCTTTGCATTTCTGCCTCATCCCGATCATCTCGTACTTCTATTGGTAATGCAGTTACCTTTCTTGGGCCCTCCTTATCCTTTAAATATGCATAACACTGTCGAGAGATTCTCTGGTCAGATGAGACCTGACCGGTCCCCATTTCTGTTGGGAATTTTATTTTCAGGTGCTTCGTTGAAACTATAGCACCTAACTTTGATAAGGATGGCCTTCTGAGGATGACGTTATAAGTTGGAAGCTCTCAAACCACCAGGAAGTTTACCCGAACAGTAGCCTCTTTCGGGAAGCTTCCAATCTACATATCTAACTGTATTGATCCTTCCGCTATTGCAGAAGATCCCGCAAAGCCATATAGATGCGTGGATGACGGCTCCATCAAGTCCTCGTCCACTTTAAGCTTTTGATAAGCTGCATAAGATAAAAGATCTGCAGCAAACCCGGTGTCAACTAACACCCTATGTACTTCACGGCACACGATTTCTACCTTGATGACTATGGCATCATCATGAGGTAAACAGACGCCTCTTTCATCTTCCTCGCGGAAGGTAATCGAACCCTCACCATTCGGCCTTTTATGCTTTTGTGTTTCTCCGGCCCCAACAAACTTGGATTTGGCTTTCAGCTTCCGGAGTGACTTAGGTTTGGGACCTCCAAATATTGTTAGTATGGGTGACCAAGTGGCATCGACCACTTCCTTGCCCTTCTTAGACTTTGGAGCCTTCGTCGGTTGTTCTGGGCTAACTGAGCGGTCCCTTTTGTTACCTGCATCCCGCGGTTCCGCTCGTCTTCTGACAAAATTGGACAAGTGTCCTTGAGATATCAATCTTTCGATATCTGCCTTTAGATGTCTACAATCATTGGTATAATGACCGTAATCCTTGTGGAAACGGCAATACCTTTCTCAATCCTGCTCCCCAGGCTTGGTGGGAAGCTTTGGAGGCCACTTCAAGATATTCTGTTTCTTGATAATATTTAAAATATCAGCCTAAGGGGTATTTAAAGGAGTGTACTCACTTTTATCGGGAGATCTTTGTCGCCACGCCTGGTGAGGCTTTCCGACCCGATCACGAACATTCTGTTTTGGCTTTTGCTTGTTCTCAGGGGCCTTTTGTTCTCTTGTAGAGGCTTTATTGTCCCCCTGGCGTGCATTTAGGATCTCCGTCACTTCTGCCTACTTTTGGCATCTTTGCACTAGTTCAGCATAAGTGGCAGGCATGTCTTGAAGTAATAACTCCAAGAGTCGTCAGTTAGTGAGTCCAGTGAACAAAGCAATTTTAGCCACTTGTTCATCTAGATTCTCTATCTCCATTGTGACCCTATTTAATCTTTTCAAGTACTCCCGAATCGATTCACTTTTCCCTTGCCTGATAGTGAACAAGGTCTCCTCGGTCTTTTTGATATGGATTCCACTTTGGAATCGTCCTATGAATTTGCGCGCCAATTCTTCAAAATCCACGATCTTTCCCGACGGGAGATTCGAGAACCATTTCTGAGCTGCTCCAGTCAAGGATGAACCGAAAACCCTGCAAAGGATTTCATCGAAATTACCCGCAACAGCCATAGTCTGTTGATAATAACTATTGTGAGCGGTGGGATCTCTCGAACCATCGAACGTGGAAAAAGTCGGCAAACGGAAATTGTGAGGAAACTGATATCCGGCTATGGGCCCGGCAAACGGAGTTTTTCGAATAACCGAATAATTAACATCGGTTATCTTCCCTCTCGCCAATTGTCCGAGTTTTTGATTGATATTGGCCAATTCTTGACCAATATGTGCGGATCGATCTCCGACGACACGATCATTTTCTCGAGCAGCACGTCTAATGGTTGGCGAGTGAGTTCGTACTCCTGCACCCAACCTTGTATTTGAATCGGTCATACTTCCTTGCGGTCCTTCGAATCGATCGTCCCGCCTAGGAAGCTCTCCCGTTCTCCTAGGCTCTCCTTCTCACCACCGATCACCTTCTCGGAAATTTTGACCGACATTCTGTTCATCGATCAATCTTTGCTCCCGTTGTAACGCATGTCTTCCCGCATTATGGTGATCAGGTGCTTGTGGTGCCACCACTTGCCTGGCCAGCACACGAAGCGTCTGACTTACCTCCAACATCTGGAGCTTCAGTTGATCAAGTTGATACTGGAGTGGATCCGGAGGATTATTACCTCCTTGACCACCATCTTCCCGTACCTCAAGGGGTCGACTCCCCTTAGGGATATCTGGATTATTTACTCCGGGAATTTGAAAGCCAGCATCACGCTGGGTTGCAGCAGCCGCTGCTGCCGATGATCTAGTCACCATGGCTTTCTGAAACGATTTCCACAGACGGCGCCAAATGATGCGTCCAAAATCTGCTCAGCCCTTAGATCTCCTGAGAATGACCTCCAAAAACAATCAGATGTGGCCCGACCGATGGGATCAGGAGTCCACCTCCGAAGGCTAAGTCAGTTGATGAACTTAATCACAAATGGCTCTGCTTGAGCACAGAGCTAAGGAATGAATAACGAGAATACGATTCAGATTGTATCCGTTCCCCTACCTTGTGAGTAGGTGATGTCTTTTATAGGGTGTACCTTCGAATCTCCTTCATTGGATGTATTTGAGCCTTCTTCGAATAGTCGTTGGATCTTAACGGATAGATCCGTTGAGTGATAGATCCCTACTAGGTTAGACTAGTAGATGACTCCTTTGATAATACGATCGTTATATGGTAGTTATCCATATAATAGTGATAAGTGATAGTCGCCAAATGCTGCTACCCGTATCTTTGTCGATTAGCCTATTCCGATTGTAGCGGATTAAGGCATGCTTGTGACTGAGTTAGTTTTCTTCCTCAGCAAGCTATCTCCTGGACCTTGCTCGCTCGGAAGCGAGTCGATTCCTTTCGTCCCGACTGAGGTCAAGGGTTGAACCAAGATTGAACCAGGTTCGGTTATATTTTCTCCATATCAAATATAAACCTAACCATTTAGAATAAAGTTTTTTTAACATGAGCCCCCCCCCCCCCCACCCATAATATAAAATTCAACATTTATCAGTGCTTCGTAAGTCTTTTTTCTTTTTTCTTCTTCCTTGTAAAGGGTCGCCATTTAAGGTGTGAGATTCTCGTCAAGCAATGATGATCATGTGCCGACCAAAATAATAGTTAGTGGCTACTTTGATAGTAACTATTAGTAAAAAAATCTATGGCCTTTAGTCCCTATTGAACCTTTTGGCCCTCCTCCATTTCCACTTTTCCCTCATAGTTTCAATGGCCATAGAAAACAAAGAAACTCAAGTGCAACATTCATGTACATGTGGTCTCAAGGCAGAACCACCACATGAATAGTACAAAACTCCCATCACAAAGCAAATCCATCCCTGTAGACCTTTATAGAAAATGTAACCAATAAATGACCCGTAGAGTTTTGGAGGGTATCAACATTATCTCTATTTACTTGTATAACCTAATTGATTTTACTAAGGGGTGCACTAGAAACAATTGATGCCAAGTACCAAAGAAAACTGAATGTGATATTGAAGAATTGAAGCAAATCTGATGGACAAGGAAAGTGAGTTACAAAGTATATCAGAGGAAAATGAGGGACTGAATATGAGACTATCATTTGTTTACTTTGTATTTTACCCACCTTAAAAGGCATTTTTGGATATTCAAGATTACAAAAAAAGCAAGAGTTCTGCTCAGTGTCAACCCAAACAATTACAAGAGCTCTTTACACTGTGAAGACCTTAGCCAATAAATGATTAATGGACAAGAAAACCAGTCCCACATCAAATTTAGTTATCAACCCACCATTGCTGGAGAAGAAGGCCATTTATTGTTAAAGACCATAACGGATCTGTTATGGTTTGAATTTGATTTTTGAATTCAAGTTTTTAAATTTGAATTCAAGTTTTTAATTTTGAATTCAAATTTGAATATTGTAAACGAATCTTGTACAAACAGCTATGTTTATTTATAAATACATAAGACTTACCCATCAAGGTAAGTAACCTACTTATCAAAATTAGAGTTTTTCTTTGCATTCTTTCATGGTATTAGAGCTAAGGTTTTGAGATTTCTTTTTTTTCTTTTCTTCCGCCAAAACACTATATTTTCAATGGCCACTGCTAACATTCCATTCCCCATTACCAATCTCTCCAACCTTGTTTCTATCAAGCTTGATGGAGCAAATTATCTCATGTGGAGAGAACAATTAGAATCCATTTTTATTACCTGTGATCTTATGCATCATCTTGATGGTACTGGATCAATGCCAAATCAAACTGTCACTACTGGAGAAACTCAAACGCTGAATCCAACATTTCAAACCTGGAGAAAGAATAATCATTTTGTTCGAGTATGCATCAATGCCACCCTCACACCGTCTCTTTCTTCTCATATTCTTGGCCTTCAAACAGCAAAAGATGTATGGGATTCTCTTGCACAACTTTTCCAACAGCAGTCCATTGCTCGAAGGACTTATCTTCGCAGTGAATTGCAGATGATCAATAAAGGAACGAGCACAATTACGGACTATCTTCACAAAATTAAGTCCATCGCTGATTCCTTAGCGGCAATCAATGACAAGGTAAATGATTATGACTTGGTAGCATATACATTAAATGGTCTTGGTTTGGATTATCTAACTTTCATCATCACTGTGGAAAATATTACCCCACCCGTTACCTTTACCGACCTAAGAGCAAAACTATTTACTCATGAGCAACGATTATGCTGTGGCTATGGGAACATCCAATCAATCTTAACTGATTCATATTGCAGTCTAGGGCATTCAACGATTTCCTAGATGATGTTCTTGATGTTTCTTGAAGAACTTTGTTTCACCACTATCTAGAAGAGGGAGTGGTGAAGATAAAATAGTAGATTTGATCCATCGAAATGGAAGAGAATCAGAGCATAAGGGTAAGTCGAAGAACAACATGAGATTTCTCTCACGTGGAATGATTTGATCGACTATCAATAATGGGTTTTGATTGTAAATTTTAAAACCTAAAATGTAAAGCAAAATTTATATTTACATTCATACCCCCGGGTTTTCATTTCTGGCATCAAATTTTAAAAGGACAGGTGTCGGGTTCGCAACACTGTGCAAAGGATATCCGCACGCCGTGAACAAAAATTTGATGGGGAGCACTTGGATGCTTGCTGACCACAAGTACGGGGCCGTAGGGTACCACTGTGAGTCCACTCCTCTTTTTATTTATTTATTTATGAATCCCATCTGATTTTGTGATTGACAAGTGTAAGGCCCGTCATTGGAGATATCCGGAGATTCCGAACTCATTTAAGAGATTTCAGGATGTATACATTGAGTCTAGTTTGAATAACATTACACTCACACATCTTCACCACACATTCAAAAGAGAGGTCAACCTTGTTAGTTTTGAAAAATAAACTCTTCTTGTGAATGTGTGATGGAGGGGTGTGAAGTTAGTTTTATCAAAATTATGGATTTAAATCCTCTACAGCATGAAATGGGTCAGCCATTGATCAACGTGTTATCCAAAAACACCACTCGTCTTCACTAATAACTCAAGCCATTGGATGGAAAATCTCAAAATTAGAACTTAAACCTTTTGAATTATGGTTTATTACAACTTGGACTAAACCCACACTATTAGCGAAACCAATTATTCAAACTCAAAAACAAGAACCCTTCATTCTGTCTCCCGCCTACATGACGAATGAACCAGAGGGTGTCGTTCCCAACGCGGTCAAAACCACTCTGCTCCATCTCCAGTCACATGCATTCGACACATAAGATTCATAAGCCCATAAGAAGAGTGGGTTCCTAACCGGGACTTCATTTGATTTTAGATCGTTACCCATCCTCTTCTTTTTTTGCCTAAATGTGGATAACATTTTGTTTTTGGCTTCTTAATTGTAGAAAGGAAAAATAGATTATTAGTGCAACATAGAGCATGGTGAGTCGGTTGTAACTAGTGAATTGGCCTAATTTTTTGGTTTAATTGCACATGCAAGATTAAATAAGCAAATTTAAATGTAATTGAGCAAATGAAATTAAACTTTAAATTTGCAAATACAACAAACCACAACACAAAGGATTTTATAGTGATCCAACTTTCTAAGTCTACATCCACTCCTCTCTTGACCTCAAAAAAGATTTTTACTAATGATTCTCTATTAATATGGTGGATAGAGAATCAAACCTTTACAATCTTTGTTACAAGGCAAGAGCACCCTTACAGTCTTATTCACAAGCAAGAACACCCTAACAATCTTTGTTCACGGGCAAGAGAACCCAAACACCAATTCTAATATACCCAAACTAGAATTGAGGAAGAAAAAAAATACAAAGTTTGGTAAGATTAATACCTAACAAGGGATGTGACACTTTATCGCCTGTGTGTGAATCATGCAATGAGAGTGAATGCTCAACTTAAATATACACACGACAAAGAAGTTCCCCAAAATGCCTTCTATCACCAAAGCCTTGCTTCTATGAGGTTGCTTATCTTCTTTGAATGTACTAATGGATAGATATAGGTGAAAAGCAAGAACACAAGTTAGACTTGAGAATTTGAGAGCTTTAGAGGGTATAAGGTTAGTGTGTTCAATATAGAAGGTATAAGCTCTCAAATGGGGAGTAGGGTTTATATAGATGACCTTCAAGTGCCTTAGCTTAACCCCCAATGCATAAAAAACAATCATATTCTGACTTAGACGATGCGCCATCTAACTGAGACAGTGCACCGTTTGGGAATATAGCCATTGGAAAAAGAAGAAAAAAAAGGCATTAGGCTTAATGTACTCAGAAGGATTATATTACCTTCCCATTTAGACAGGTGCACCTCTAGGCGATGGTGCACCTTTTGGACTGGTGCACCTTCTGAGTAGACGGCTCACTGCGTGAGTGTGAGTCCACATTTTTTTCACATGTCACAGGGTGCACCGTTTGAGATCAAACGATGCTCCATCACTTGAGATGGTGCACTGTATGAAGTACAATGTGGGATTGAAATGGGTTTTTGGTCCTCCTAGCTAACCGTAAGTCCACACATAAATCCCAACATGTCTGAGGTCATTCTAATGCCCTTTTTTTCATTAAGTTGGGAATTTTGAATATGCCCAGGGGCAATTATGGAATTTCATAATTGGGCAGTTACAATACATGTGGATATATTGGTAACCGCTGCCCGACTCTCATAAGTGAGACTGGATGCATTGGACTCTCTCTCTCCAAGAAACACAATAAGGAAACCGAAGGGAAGAGACGAAGATTTGGCTCTTTTTCTTGATCTTGTTTGATCTCATATTTTTTTACCATCAATCCACAAAGGTATTTTGGGTTGTTGTGAATTGTATTATCTTTCCACAAGATTGAGGATTTACCAATGACAGATTGTGTGGAGGAACGACTACATGAATCCTTTCTTTTTCTTCTGTTGCATTTTCTATTTGGGATTAACGTATACAGGTAAGACTCTATCCTCTCTTCTGTGGAATGATAAATCTGAATATCATGATGTCTATTTAAATAGAACCAACATAGACATCAGAGCCAAGCTCCCAGGTGTTTTTTGTTTCCTTCCTAATCCTTGGATGGTTGATCCGTTTGATTTCTAAATTTTATTGCTGATATCTTAATTGGATCTACGTGGAAGGATCCAGAGCTTTATTGGAACCTAAGATGAAAAACTTTATATATTTTTTTAGTTGATATCCAAGAGGAAGGATCATGGGTTTTATTGGAACCCTAGGGAAAACTATATAACTTCAAGAGGAAGGATCACGTGTGTTAATATGTATGGTTACGTTACCCCCACCTCCGGCTTTCCCCCTGCTGGAATTCATACACCGAAAATCTGGCTTCTAGCAAAAATGGTAAAAAGCCTCCAGCTATATCCTATGCTACTTTATATTCTCTTTTACTCACAAGAACGAATTCTATTGGAGAACAATTGGGGTTTTCTGCACCGATCAGTCATGACATGGAAGATCCCGAAGATAAAATCATTTGCAACAGCAGTGGAATCGACAAAGCTCGCGGAGTGAAACCGAAGGTTCTGAAGGGAGATTATGTACTAGTTTATGTGGTGTTATGGTTAGACTTCGTGGCGGTGGAAATCTTCATATAACTTCTGAGGTTTATAGAGAGTTATCTGAGGAATCTAAGGGAGAGGAAGAGAACGAGGAGGCGTTGAAGTCAAATGAGCTTCAAGTAATGAACAATCAACTAGTTGAAACTCGGGATCATGAAGAGATAAGTGGCGGTGATAAAGAGATTGTGTCCGACAAGAAGCGTTGCAGTTTAATAAATGGCCGGGGGCGTTGTAGGCATATGAAATTAGGTTGGCAGAGTTTCTGTGAGAAACATGTAACTCTAATCGCGAAATGATAGGGGAGAAGTCGAGACCTAGGGATGTAACTGAGCGGAAGTTGGAGTTGGAGGTTTGTTTGGATATGCCGCCTCCAAACGAGCTTCGTTGCAGACAGAGTGATGGGAAGGACTTCAATGGTGGTGCGTGAATTAGAGGATCCATCGTAAGAGCCTCTGTCAAAGAGCATTACTCAATTGTTGCTTTGAAAAAGTTTCATGTCAGGTCTTTCTTCAGGAAGGTGCTCGTATGACATATCTACGAATCAGATCATAGGGATTAGCCCTTACCAGATCCGATCAGGGGCGACAAATTCGGCCGGTAAGGATATATTCATCAAGATCTCCCAGAATTTCAAGTGGCCCAGCGTTATTCTTCTTTGTATTTAGTTTTAGGGGTTGGAAACCAAGCGACGTTGAAACCGCCAAACATCACTTAGCAGGACGTGGCCACTTGTCAAAAAAGGTGAAATGGGGAACATGCGCACGTCACTCGCCATCAATACGCCGGCGGATGACTCATACAGATATCATTTGTTTGGGGAAAGGAATAGTCCCTACGCCCAGCATTGGGATGCTCCAACCTAATGACTGGGGGTTTGCTATTATGGATAAATCCCATCAGATCGGCTTATATAGTTCAACCTTAACCTGGTCAAACTGGAATAACTTGAAGCGCTTGTCCATGAAAGTTTAATTCCCTCAAATAAAGGAATTCCAATTGAGTCAGGAAGTTCGGATTATTTTTGGAGTCTAAGCTGAACTCAACAATCACTATATTGATCAAACTCTTTCTACAGCTAAGATTTATTTTAGGAATTTGAAGTATACTCAATGACGGAATGACCCAGGCAACTTCAATTATGAAAACCCGTATCTCCATTCATGGAAGGTAAAGTTGAAAGAAGATCAGCGGAATTATCTATTGGTGTTGTTGCTACAATCTGTTTTGGTAGTTACGAGATTGAATACATGACTAACTTGTTCGTCGGAGACGCTACTTGACCAACCCAGTCGAGCACGATTTTGCAGGTACATCTGATCATGGTGATGAGCAGATTTGTGCAGCAACACACTCAACCTGAGGCTGACCGCTGACCATCCCTGATCAGCACCACCCTGCAAGAACCTTCGAGGACATGTTCATGCTACACAAATTTACAGGTGGCGAGAGTACTAGAACGTACCATCTACGTCATGACTGATCATATAATAATCCGTTAATAAAACTCAACAAATAGGAGCAACCAGGTTGTCCATCTAATCCCAACTTCATTTTGCATTCCAGGAAGTAGGTTGAGAGCAAGCTTGGTAGGTGGACATCTCAGATTGCTCACAAGGCCATCTATTAAATCCCAGGAGTCACTCGTTCAGATCCAATGGTAATAGATTTGATCAAATAGAGCATGACAAATTTCATAATGATTCAATATTTTCATTGGTCATTTCTGTTCACATGACTGATAGATTGAAACATTACTACTAGACCTTACCAAAAAGAAAAAAGAAAAACATTACTACTAGACTACACAACCCACATTGCACAGGTGATAAATAAGGTCATCAAATTTATATAAATGCAGATTTTAGGCTTACAAGTCTACCTTATCATCAGAACGGTTGAGAAAAATATTTGGGTGAACAAAGTTCAGAAGTAATACAGCTTATGGGAATGAACGAATTTTACAAAATGAATAAAATAAGCCTCAAGCATTTTCCTACATTTTTACAATCTATTTCCAGTCCTCTTTCTTTTTCGTAAAAATACTTTCACGTTCCATGGTATTGCTTTTTGGTTTGCCTTTTCTTTTCCTTTTTCATTTGCAGTGAAGCAGTTGGTACTTGTCATCTTGGCCCAGACAGCTCCATGGCTTCAATAATGAATGAGGATTCTTCATGAACATCATCACTATAATTTCTGGAAAATCCATATTCCCTCCTTGAATGATTCCCAACTTGCTCCTCTTCCAAATGTACAGAATGACCAACCACGCTTTCCAAAGCCTTCAGTACTTCTGACATCTTAGGGCGTCGGCTTGGATGGGATTGAGTACACTGCAAAGCTACCTCAACTACTTTATCAAGTTCAACAGCATCAAAACATCCATTAAGATCCCTATCTACTAGCACTTCCAGTCTCTTCTCCTCATACAAAGTCCTAACCTGCATACGTTTGTAGGTATTACTAATGATACCATGAAAAAGCAATATAGAAATCATGGGATGAGAGCTATTGATACCCCCCCCCCTAGCCCCAACCAAGAAACAGAGTAAATAAATGACAAAAAAGGACCCACCATGGAATAAAAAAGGTTTCACGTGGTTTTTCTTTTTCTTTTTTTTTTTTGGGTCAACGTTTCACATGGTCCATATGACTAGATTGTGCAACAATGACACTCAATATGACAGGTCACCATATTTCAAAACCATCAGTCAATATGCTATTCTAGAATTTTCAAAAGTTCTTCCAACAACTCTTTTTCCAATACAAAAGTGTGGGGAAATCCTTGCCAAGACGCAATATTTGGATGGCACGAATTAAGATGCACTCCATACCAATTCAGTGATGCATCCCGCACCAATGCAGGTGTGGTTACACACAGGAACAAAATCACAGTGATCAAGAGTAAACAGGCAAGAATATAAGGATTTCTGATATATAATGGTCAGAGGAAACTGAAAACAGAATTGAATATACTCCTTAATAGACTGTATAAGGCCTGCAAATATCAGGCTGACCCAATAATGAAATCAACACAGACAATAGTTAACAGAAGATGGAAACTGACAATGAGCAGTTTGTACCAACTACCAACTTCTAAGACGATCAATAACTCATGTTCCATGGATCAGATGATCCTCTGGATAAAGGTCTCAGAAGATTTTATATTAAAAAAAATGACAATTAGCTTTTTTGGGGGGCTATTCAAGAGAGGAAAGGATAAATGCTCATTAGTTACTACTGTGGTGTTTCAGTTGCAACGTCCTAGGTGGTGATTTGAATGTCTGGTTGTGGTGAAGCTCACCTAGGCTTAGTGGTTATACGAATTATATTCCCTCTACTTTTCTCTTTCTTTTCAACCTTCTTGTTCTGTTGATTTCCAGCAACACCCTTCTAACGGCATCCTATTCACCCAACAATAGTAACCAGGAATCAAAAAGGAAACCTAGAACCACATGGACAGGAAATCATATATCTGTGACCAGATGAACTAGAAAGTCTAGTTTACATTTAAAAAGAATTAATAAAAAAAGAACTAGAAATTCTGGTCAGAGAGTTTAAGGTTTAAAAGACTAGAACAAGAATAAAAAGTTTCACAATTGTCCAACCATAAGATCAAGAATCAAGTAGGATAATCTTTGTTGACCGAGAAAATATAGGACATACGTTAGGCCTCCCCTGTGGCGAAGGAATTCCACTGCATTCCATGGTAGATTAGTTTGGAATCCCATAAAAGCATGCCCCGTCTCTCGCAGATCTCACAAGTTCAAGGCTAAATTATTTCTCAATTCAACGGTAGTAGACATTTGTAACTTCAATAAGATAATCAAAATGGAAACCACCACAGGAGGTTGAGTTATTATAACCTAATGAATCTCTTCAAATAGAATCTATCTAGAAGCATACAAAAAAGAATTTGGGGCCAGAGTGTGGGACATCTGTGCAGCCTCATATGAACTCGAATAATAAAGAATACAACTTATCAAAATAAAATCTAACCCTAATCCAGCTTATGCCTACACTTCCTAATATTTGAAGTAACAAAGGTGGCCTCCTAAACCCAAAAATACTGAACCCATGTCCATAATACCCATCGGGCACTCAAAATAAGCACTGCTCCATTCTTCGTTCACTTTGATGGTCAGGTTTGCTGTTCACATCATTTACTTCTAAAGTACTTCTTCACCTTTCTCATATCATGTAGTTCTTTGGGAATTATCTCTTCCTCTTTGGTCATCTAATTATTTTATTAACATATGCAGCAGTCACTCACTGATTGTGCAGGATTTGATCTGTTTTTATCCCTACAGTTTCTGGCTTTTCTTCTTATTATGTTTATTCATTGTCCAGCCATTGGATAGGGCTCAAACTTTGAGCAGACATTCTCCTTAGACCCTTCCTACAACCAGAATTGGAGGTCCATCTGACCTTTGGTTTGTGATATATCACTGCTTGTTTTCTGTTACTAAATTCTATCTTCTCAAGCTTCTAGTTTCTGTTGCCTAATGTTCTAGCAAATCTAACCAGCAGATACAAGCTAATATCTGGAATGCTTTAAAAACCACCTTTAAGGCCCACTCAATTTACATCTCACTACCATCTAACAATTAGATTATGATATTGGTCTCACTCTCTGTCTTGTGTAGTTCAAAACATGTCCTACAGATTACTGTTCGAAATCAATGACTATCTGTTGTTATCATATTCTTGACCATGTTGGGCTTATTTTACACCTTAAGCAAGTAGGTTGTGGGAGAAGAAAAATGTGGCAGTAACTACGAGGAAAATAAGAACAATCTCATAAAAGGAAACAAGTTCATCTTTCCTTAGGCAAGATGTAGCGTGATAAGAGTTATGAAACGCAACTGTAAATATTGGAAGATACCACTGAAGTTGGGCAGCGCACCTAATCAGTCATAGAGATGGGTGCTCTTCAAAACATTAGATCAGAGATATTGGACAAGATTAGGAGAGAAAAAAAGGAGTTATTAGGTGGGCACCATGAAAAAACAGCATGTCAAAAGCAATTGTAAATCCTAGATTTCTAATTCACTCTAGATTCAAATACGAATTTTGGATTCAACACCTTCATCAGCCGTTACTCTTCAGTAATGAAGTTAATACATATAGGCAATCTTGTCAATGCAGCACCCATATAAAACACAAAAATAATAATAAAAGACAAAGCAAAACCAGTAATGCATAATTCTTTCTAGAAGTGTCAGTGACCTTAGACATTCACCATGATTCTTGCAATATTTCATTAAATTAAAAAGAATGTAAGTGATAATATCATAGATGAGAGGCAAATCAAAGTAATAATAACAGTCAAAAGTAATTACTGACCCAGTCAAGAATCATTCCTTTTTGAACCTGACCATTTCCAGCATCCAATGCTTTTTGCCCTGTTATGAGCTCCAAAAGCAATATGCCAAACCCAAATACATCAGTTTTTTCAGAGGACTGCCCTGTAGAAAGATACTCAGGAGCTATATGTCCTACAGTGCCTCGCACTGCCGTAGTGACATGTGAATTCCTCTCATCTAAAAGCTTAGCCAGCCCAAAATCCCCCACCACAGCCTCAAAATTTTGATCGAGTAAGATATTTGCAGCTTTTACATCCCTGTGAATGATTTTTGGGTTACATTGTTCATGTAAGTATAACAATCCACGAGCAGCTCCAAGGGAGACTTGCATTCGCTTGCTCCAATCCAAAGACGGTTTTTCACAACGAGGATCTGTACATGATAGTTAAAATAAGTACACAAAAGAAATGAAAACATAGGGAAAAACTTGTAGTTTAAAACCTAGTCTTATTCTAAATATAAGAACACAAGCAGAGGTCCTCTGTACATGATAGTTAAAATAAGTAAACAAGAAATGAAAACATAGGGAAAAACTTGTAGTTTAAAACCTAGTCTTATTCTAAATATAAGAACACAAGCAGAGGCAAAGATAAACGCCTTGCCAAAAGAGAAAAAGGGACAACAATGGCAGAAAGAGGGAGAAAGTAGAATGGAAACATTTCAAAAAACACCTACCGTGAATTGACGGGTAAGTGCTTTAAACACCTCACATGAAATTTCAACCATAATATGATGGCTGGAGAAAAAAGAACATTGATAATGGACCAACATAAACTAGCAAAACAGGTATACTTTCTGCACTAATTCGACATTGAAGTCATTAATTCCTCAATAAAACCATGCGACTTCTACCCCCCCCCCCCCAAAAAAAAAAAAAAAAAGAAGAAAAAAGTATCCCATGCAAGCATATTAGTTTATAATTTCAAACCTACAACACAACAAATTGTGCCTAAACCCAACTTGAAGGGGAAAGCTACGACCATAGAAATTAAAATAAATCTAAAAAACCATAAACTACCCTCACACCTAATGGCATTAGAAGCTGTAAAGTATTGCCACACTCAAAGGACTAAGATTCTAGTAAATGCTTGTGAGACCAGAACATCCAATTTCAAGTTCCACAAAATATCAGATATAGAAAAGAGAACGAAGAGAGAAAACAAACCTCTCAAGCGATCAGCAACACTCCCATTCGGCATGTATGGATAAACAAGTAACCGCTCATTAGATGTCATGCAGAAGCCATACAACTTTAAGAGGTTTCTGTGTACAGCCAAGCCAATCATCTCTACTTCAGTTTGAAACTGCACTTCTCCAGTAAAATTCGGATCCTTTAACCTTTTCACCGCCACGAATGTCTTATTTTGGAGAGATCCTTTATAGACCACTCCAAAACCACCTTGACCCAAAATGTTCTTGGGACTAAAATTATTGGTAGCAATTTGAAGTTCACGAAATGAGAACTTTTGGATATGACCCATGTCAAATTCAAAATATTGCCTCTCTGCAAGAAATTGAATGAATTAATCAAAATGCTCAACATTTTCCTAATGCCTGTTAGTAAACTATGGCGTACCATATGTGAGAAATGGAAAGTTCCATCTGCACCAGTGCATCCAACAAACAATCAACACCACAGAAGCTACAAAGGTGCAGCTGACTCCCACAGAAGTTGCAACAACCCATCTACGATGACCGCTAGCTTTTGGTATTGAGTTAATGGCTGCATACAAAGCATGACAAAATGTTACATCTAAAATAAACACATATGACAATAACTTTTATTTATTACATTACCATTTATTGGCTTTGAAGGATCAGCACAAACTTGTAAGAGTGATGGAGTGCAAAGGAACATATTTCCTGCAACACTAAAAGGAGAGTTATAGCAAAGCATCAGTTTACAAACTTGTATGATTGGTGTGCAAAGGAAAAAATTTCCAGCAAGACTAAAGGAAATTTACAGCTTCAAACAATCACAAATAGAAAAAGTACCACGATGAAACTTCATATTGAGAATAAAAATGGAAATTAACCTTAGAACATAGAGAAAATGAAATGAAACAGGAAATTTTTTCCAGGATTACCAGAATCCGTATATCAAATAAACCATCTCAAAATTTTCATAATGGCAACTCCAGGTCTTCAGTTTGCAATAACCCCCAAGCAACAAAGCTAAAGAACATTGGCAGTTTTGCTTTTGGTAAAAAAAAGGGATTCAGACTCATTGGTAAGTAACAAATCTGAAAGAAAGTTGCTTCTCTAGAATTTAGACTAGAATGAGAAAAGAAATTTAAAAAAGAATAGGTGATGCAGATCTGTAGCTAAACCAGTTCAACCAGTCCAGCCAAGAGTCAGTTAGGAATTGGGATTTGGGTCTAGAAAGACATTTAGGATTTCATTTTTATTGGGATAATAAAATAATATGTTGGTTGCGTTCTACTAGGAATTAGAGTTTGTGTTCATGTAAATTTCTATTTCTTGTTACCCAAGTAAGGGTTTTTATGTAATAGTGTTCTTTCTACTTTATTATAAATAGAGGGCTTGAGATCACACTGATCACAATAAGCCAATCTACCAACATAGGGTTTCTCAACATGGCATCTTCTTCTGATTTTTTTTTCAAACCCATCGCAGTTCTTCAGTTCTACCGTCTTTTTCTGGCAGTTCTTAAGTTCCGTCTCAGTTCAATTAGGGAAGAATAAGAACAGAAAAAAGAAGAAAGAAGACGAGAAGAAGAAATTCGATTCAGTTCCGTCTTGGTTCGAATAGGGTATTCAGTTCCGTCTCGGTTCCACCACTGCCGCTGCTCCTGAAACTGCTGCTTCTACAAATGCAACTACTCCTGCAACTGCTGCTGCTCCTGCAACTGCTGCTGCTCCTGCAACTGCACTAATCCTGCAACTGCCGCTGCTCCTGCAATTGCACTACTCTTGCAACTGCCGCTGCTCCTGCAATTGCACTACTCTTGCAACTGCCGCTGCTCCTGCAATTGCACTACTCTTGCAACTGCCGCTGCTTCTGCAACTTCCACTGCTCTTGCAACTTCCACTGCTCTTGCAACTACCGCTTCTCGTACACCTACAGTGAGTTATTCCTTCGTTTTTTTTCTCATCCTTCGTCTGAAAGAGATGCTCCTGAAGACCAGATTAGTTTGCGATTCGATTAACCCAACCAAAAAAACAGAAAACATAAATACGATGGCTGAGGGGTTTGTTTTGTAAATTTACATTCTTTCAGGGATTTTTTGGTAAATTTGCATATTTGCAGGGACCTATTTGCAATTAACAAATTTTCAGGAACTTTGTAGATTTGCATAGTTTCAGGAACCTAATTGCAAATTTACAATCTTTCAGGGGCTTATTTGCAAATTTACACATTTTCATTGACTTGTGTATAAATTTGCATAGTTTCAGGGGCCTAATTGCAAATTCAGCTTTTTTTTAGGGACTTATTGTACTTTCCCATTATTTAAATAATAAAAGAAAGAAAGAAAGAAAGCAACATGGTGTTTATATGCACTTTTTGAATCGTGGTTTGGCTATTACATTCTGCCGTGTTTCAATTATTGTTGAAGGGTGACGATTGAAGAACTACAGCCAATTTTTTCAACATGGCAACTACCAATGATACTACTACTCCCACTGGCTCCGAACATTACCCTACTCTTCATCCTCTTTCGGTACGATTTGATGGAACAAATTATTCGATCTGGTCTCGATCTGCTTACCTAACTATTGCCAAGAGAGGACTTGTTGGAAACATTAGGGGCACCACTATCAAACCTACTACCACAGGTGTTTCACAGGATAAATGGATCTCGAATGACTCTTATTATGTCATTCCTTTTGAATTTTATGAATCCAAATATTGCCCATGGATACCTATTACTTAATACTACAACCCAAATATGGAAGGTTACTACTGAAACATATGGACAGTTGGGGAATGATGCACAGGTTTATGAGCTACGAAAGAAGCTTCATGAGATTACCCAAAAGGAACTGACTGTGGCCAATATTATGTTTAGTTGCAATCTCTTTGGCAGGAGTTGGATCATTATGGGGATTATCACCCCACTAATCCAAATGATGTGACTACTTATAGGAAGCATATTGATAAGACTCGGATATATGATTTCCTGGCAAATTTGAATGTAGAGTATAATCAGATCAAAGTGCAAGTATTAAGTCATTCTCCCTTTCCTACACTCTAACAATCTTATGCCCTTGTTCAGTATGAGGAAAGCCGTCTATTAGCCATACTTCATGATCCTATTGTGGAGAAATCAACCTTATAGTCTGTTAGCACTAAATCTGATTCGGCTAAAGAGATTATCAAGTGTGAGCACTGTCACAAACCATATCATACCAAGGCCAATTGTTGGAAGCTCCATGGGAAGCTTGCTGATTTTGAGCAAGAAAGAGCATAAAGAAAGGGAAAACAGAAAGCTAATCTTTCTAGAGACAGTTTCCACAACACCCTCTGCAGACATTGGTTTTCATAAGAGGAGTTAGCTACTCTGCGACGTATTCTGCAATTTTTTGCTGTTGGTACAGCCTCTATTACTGCTTCCTCCACTACCCATACCAACTCCTACCTTGCTACTTCAGGTAAAACTTTTATAGGCTACCATGTTTCTTCAATTTCTGCTCCCTGGATTTTTGATACAGGAGCCACAGATCATATAACAAGTCCATCCTCTTTTTTCTTACATTATGCTCCAACTTCCAAAAAAAGATAAAGTTCGAATTGTTGATGGTTCATATTCTTCCATTGCTGGATAAGGAACCATTCAGCATTCTCCATCACTTTCTCTGTCTAAAGTTTTACACGTTCCTTCTTTCTCTACTAACTTGCTCTCTATTAATAGTCTGACACATGACTTGAATTGTAAAGTGACTTTTTCCCATCTTATTGTATCTTCTAGGATCTGGTAACGGGGAAGGAGATTGGACGTGGTAAACTAAACAATGGACTTTATCTATTGGAGCCAATTAAAGGATCTACTTCTGCTCAGACTGCATCTCCTAATAAGGTCCATCAGTAATATTAGACCTTCAGTAGTGGCACCGTAGGCTAGGTCACCCCCCCCCCAAGAACTCTTAAGAAAGTATTTCCCAATTTAGTTTCTTCTTGTAAAACGGATGAATTTTTTTTGTGAAGCTTGCATTTTTGCAAAGCAGACTCGTTCTACTTATTTACCTTCTCTTCATAATCAAAAATCTATTCCTTTTGGACTCATTCATACTAATGTGTGGGACCCTTGCCAACGTGTGTCTATTACTGGCCATAAGTACTTTGTTACTTTTATTGATTGTTACTCTCGTTTTATATGAATTTATCTTTTAAAACAATAGAATGAAGTTTTTCGATGTCTTCGTGATTTTTATAATATGATTAAAACTCAATTCAATGCCATTGTGAAGATCCTTCGCAGTGACAATGGCACAAAGTATATTGATGGTGAATTTCAGCGATATCTCTGACTCTGGCATAATACACCAGACCAGTTGTGTTGATACCGCTGCTCAAAATGGGGTTGCCAAAAGGAATAATCGACATCTTTTAGAGATAGCCCATTCACTTATGATTGCTATGAATGTCCCTGACCAATACTAGAGTGATGTCATACTCACTGCATCTTACCTTATAAATAGGATGCCCAATAGGATACTTTATTTTAAATGTCCTAATGAGCTTCTCCAAGGAACCTCTTCTTTTATTACTCCCCCAAAGGTTTTTAGATGTGTCTGTCATGCTAGAATCACAACCCATCAAAGTAAGTTGGCTCCTCGTGGCCTACGCTGCATTTTCTAGGGTATTCTACCACTCAAAAAGTGTACAGATGTTATCATCCTCCTTCTAGGAAAACCATTGTCTCCATGGATGTCATTTTTAATGAGACTTACCCTTACTATACACCTCTCCAGGGGGAGAATCCTGGAGGAGAAATGTTATTTCCAACTCTAAACCTTCCTATCACACCACCACAACACAACTTAGGAGTTCAAGAAGTGTTTCCTGACCAGGGGGAGACTTCAACCAATATACCTGAGGACTCTAATTCCCCCCTCCGTTTTTTGAACCATGTGAAGAACCTAGTTAGGGGGAGACCACTCCTGTGAGGCACACTATTGAGGTATTTCAAAACAAGATTGACTAGAATAAGGAGGTGTAGACTTATCAGAGGAAGAATTACAACCGACTAAAGCAGGTGGAGAAAGGTGACACGTTACCACTTCAATCTCCTGCTCCAGAATCAGATTCTACTGTTTTCCTTAAGGTATCTTCTTCTGATCTTCTTATTGCTGTTAGAAAAGGAGTCAGATCTTGTACTCAACATCCCATAGCTAAATATGTCTTTTATGCCTCTTTGTCTGACTCTTACCGTGCTTTTATATCTGTTCTTAAAAGTTGAATAAAAGATGGAAGGCATCTATGGTAGAGGAAATACAGGCAATAAAGAAAAATTATACTTGGGAGCTAGTTACACTTCCTCCAAGAAAAAAACCAATGGGCTGCAAATGGGTGTTTGTGGTTAAACAAAATATGGGTGGATCAGTCAACAAGTTGAAGGCTAGACTAGTTGCAAAGGGGTTTACCCCGACCTATGGGATTGATTATCAGGAGACTTTTGCCCTTGTTGCGAAACTAAACACTGTCAGAGTTATGTTGTCTGTGTTCTGTTGTCTGTAGCTATGAACAAAGACTGGAACTTACACCAACTAGACATAAAAAATGCCTTCTTACATGGGGAGTTAGAGGAAGAAGTCTATATGGAAACCCCACATGGTTTCTTCGATGACAATACTGCAGGGAAAGTTTGTCGGTTGAAGAGGTCAATTTATGTAAAGCAGACTCCTAAATGCTGGTTTGGACGCCTCCTGAAGGCAATGACTTCTATTGGGTACAAGCAAAGCAATGTTGATCGTATTTTATTTGTCAAGAAGTCTAGTACCAGCATCACACTTCTTATTGTTTATGTAGACGATATTGTCATCATAGGGAATGATGGTGAAGAAATTCAAAAGTTGAAGGACTTTCTTGGCAAAGAGTTTGAGACTAAAATCTAGGGAAGTTACAGTACTTCTTAGGGATTGAGATGGCTCAATCAAAGAAGAGTATATTCTTATCCCAAGAAAGTATGTCCTAGATTTATTATCAGAAGTGGGAATGTTGGGATGTAAAGCAATTGATACCCCTATTGAAGCTGGAGCTAAACTTAAAGAAAAAAGGGAGAACCAGTGGACAAAGGAAGATACCAAAGGCTAGTAGGTAGCTTATTTACTTGTCCCACATCAAGCCAGACATCACTTATGCTGTGAGGATAGTGAGCCAATTCATGCATGATCTATATTTAGCTCATATGAAGATTGTTTACCAGAATACAACAGGTATTTGAAGGGAACTCTGGAAAATGAATATTTTTGTCACCCACTGATAATCTAAGAGTAGAAGCATACACTGATGCAGACTGGGCTACATCTCCAGATAGGAAGTCAATTTCAGGTTATTGTACCTTTGTTGGAGATAATCTAGTTACTTGGAGAAGTAAGAAACAGAATGTGATAGCTTTATCCAGTACCAAAGCTACATATAAAGCTATAGTTCGTGGAGTTTGTGAACTACTATGGCTGAAAGGCTTGCTACAAGATATTGGAGTCCAAGTTCCAAACCCTTTGATGCTATATTGTGACAACAAGGCTGCTATTAGTATTGCTAATAATCCGGTGCAACATGATCAAACTAAGCACATTGAAATTGATAGGGTTTTTTATCAAAAGAAAGCAAGAACAAGGGTTTATCTGCATGCCTTTTGTGAGGTCTGGAGACCAAGTGGCAGATGACACTAAGGGTTTGAAAGAAAGAGATTTCCTTCCTATTGTAGGCAAGTTGGGCATGACTAATATCTATGCCTCAACTTGAGGGGGAGTGTTGGTTGAGTTCTACAAGGAATTAGAGTTTGTGTTTATGTAAATTTTTATTTCTTGTTACCCATGTAAGGGTATTTATGTAATAGTGTTCTTTCCACTTTACTATAAATAGAGGGCTTGAGATCACACTGATCACAATAAGCCATTCTACCAACATAGTGTTTCTCAACATAATATTTTATTCTCCAGCCTTTTCCTCTCCAAGTCTCTTCCCCAGATTAAGTGTACAAAATTCCCTATCTAGAGCGACTCAGGCCTTATTCTCTGCCCCTGTTAGTTACTCTATCACAAGATCAAATCAGAAACGAAATCTGTTTAAGACCACAGGCTTAACTCTGTCAAGATCATGGAAATAAATCTCAAATTCACAGGTAACAAGACAAAACACCTTGACCAGAATAAACCAACACAGTTTTGATAGTTTCCACAACTTTTGACCGACTCGTCACATAATATTATACCCACAAATGCCGGTTTCAACCTGGTTTCTGGCCAGTTAAAATCGTGGTCAGCAGCAAAAACATTCACCCTCAGGTTATGTGTCACAACAAGGTGGTTTGTCTCAAGAGTGACTATTATTCTGGTTTTATTCTTTTCCTAGTTAGGCTAGCTCTCTATTTCCTATTTAGACTAAACTTCTACTTTCTGCTGCTTCTTTTTTACTCACAAGGATTTCTTTCGTTGTCTGATTGTAGTTCACTGCTATCACAGACGTGCTAAGGAGACTGCCAGAGTAACAATTGCTAAGCTCCTCCGTAGTCCTGTCATTCTCTCTCAATCTCATCTCTTTCACTCAGTTCTATTCTTCTTCATGGTCCTGACTATCAAGGTTTAAAGTTTTGTTACATGAGATCAGAATGACAAAAAAAAAAAGAAAATCTGCATGTCTGAGGAGGGAAAATGTCTCTGCAAGTCCAGGAACAAAAAAAGGAGGTTACCTGGTAGCTTTGCGGCTATTGCTACTGCTTATTGCTCATATTCATCAGGTCTTCAAAGAAAGTATCTTTTGCTACTCTCAACTGCTACTAAGGAAATCCTCATTCCTAGTAGTAAAGTTGATGTCTATCTTTACACTTAGGTTTAGTGGAAACTCCAGAAGATGTCTCAAATGATTCCCAAGTATCAAACAAACCATCAGAACTCAGAAAGAATTTATCCAATTCCCTCATCCTTCTCTTTCATCTTCAGATACGTTGTGTTATTACCTAACCCAAGGGAGATCCAACACGTGACATCTGCTTCCCAATGCTGGTTGAAAGACAAGATAACTTACTCAAACAAACTTGATATTCATTCTTTCCTCAGTTCTATTCAAACAGAAATTTTATCTGTTCACGATTGCTGGTTCAACCTATTGTGGCTTGGGGTTAAATGGTTGAGGCATAGGGACTTCATCCTAATTTCAGTTCGAATTTGAGATTGACTGAAGGACATATAAGAGGGTTCTCCTCTTTCTGTGAGCCACCCATTGCCACTGGACCATGTATGCAAGGTTGAATACAACCTCACAATCATAGCTTTTTTTTTTCTTTTACTGTTATCATGTTTTTCCCAATAACATGATATTTATTCTGTTAATATTATCCGTGAATATTGCATAACTAAAGAAGACGACTGCCTTGGGCACCCTAGATGAGCAGTTGCCGCCTTGATGATTTTGTTATTGTCAAGAGACTCAAGACTGTTCAAAATAATAATTCCAAATTCCTTTATATCCTTTCTATTTATTTGCTTCTTATTGTATCCTTGGTGATTTATTACAAAAAAAACCCAGTGTCTCTCCTCTTTACATACCAATGATTAAAATTCTACCATTCCCCCTCTTGTGAACTTGATATATTAACAAAATCATATTAACGTAAAGCAAAGAGCAAGGATATCTTAGCCCCATCTGACCCACAAATCAGCAAATTAAAAATAGGGCCAGAAATTAGTAACTTAAGAATTTATGGAGGAATTTCACATGATGAGGGGATGGCAAAATATATGTACAACCAATTAAATTCAGTCATCAACCTGGTTCAATCGGAGGGCCTGCAGGTCAATATCAATAGCTTGGAAGTGAAACAATCTTAGCTTGACAGTCTCAGCAGCAGCGACAACTTTGGAACAGTAAGAACAAATTTTGATCAAGAAAATAAGAGAAGATAGGGTGTCTACTGGGCAACTTCGATCGTGATTAGATGGATGATGACGCGGTGAAACTTGATGAGAAGGGGATTCCATGAAGCAATATCTTAGGTTCACTAGTTCGATCATAAATAAAGAAGGTGATATAGAGGATGATGTTTCCCAAAGAATTAAAATAGGGCAGATGAAGCGGATAGGCAAGTCCGGCCCCGGGGTCTTTTGTGATCAGCATATTCTTTTAAATCTCAAAAAAAAAAATTCTATGAGACCATCATACGACCAGCTATGATATATGGTGCAGAGTGTTGGGTTGTTAAGAAGCATCATATAAAAAAACCTAGTGTAGTAGAAATAAGGATGCTAAGATGGATGAGCGGCAAAACTAGGAAGGGTAAGATAAGGAATGATCATATTAGAGTGTGAGTAGCTCCAATAAGTGATAAATTAAAGAGAAAGTCAATTAAGGTGGCACGGCCATGTAATTGAGTGCATTCAAATGCCCCTGTACAGAGAAATAGTTTAATTCAGATTAACGGAACTAGCAGGGCTAGGGACATGCCTAAGATAACCATAGGAGAACCGGTGAGAAAGGATATAAATGTTTTAGGCATTGTATCTAGTAAGGCCTCAAACAGAGCTGATTACACCTTAAGGACCCATGTAGCTGATCCTATTTAGTTGGGATAAGGCTTATTGTTGTTGTTGTTGTTGTTGTTGGTATTGTTGGAGTAACAGAAGAGAAGATAGATAGATCTAACCCTTATGGTAAGGCTCCTTCAGCCCGAGGATTTAGCAGTCAACAAGAAGGTTCCCTAGACCCAAGGATTTATCTCTTATAACCATGGAAGAAAATTCGATCGAAATGGTCGAAATTTCGATCGAAATGCCTGCAAAAATCCAACTCGAAACGAAATATAGTAGTAAGCACGAAAAGTATCCATATCGTTTCGTATCGACCGAAATTTTGGTCGATACGAGTCGATATTTCGACCCGATACCATATCGGGCCAAAACAACACTTGCGCAGCTTATAAAATACCCAAAATCGACCCTTTCGCCATTTCGACGCTGTTTCGAGATTTCGAGCCATATCACCAGAGCTATTTCGACCTCATTTTGCAATTTTTGCTGATTTCTCTTGCTTTCACCCCATTCTACACCTAATTTCTAGTAT
The DNA here is from genome assembly GCF_041222555.1 of Hakea prostrata. Lineage (NCBI taxonomy): Eukaryota > Viridiplantae > Streptophyta > Magnoliopsida > Proteales > Proteaceae > Hakea > Hakea prostrata. Next base: position 47,077,334 of record NC_142603.1, read on the forward strand.
TCCATTTCCTTCAAACACTTGATTTGCTCCTCCATTTGTGCATTTTCTCAAATTTTGCAAGGTGAGTAACCAACTTCCTCATTTTTTGATTTTTGTTTCATTTGTGCCTTAAATCATGTTAGATTGCTTCCAAATTTATATATGTTTACTTTAGAGTGATGATTTATGAATTTGTAGTGTCAAAATTATTTTTTGATTCTTCCTACTGTTTTTTTATTTTTCTGTTACTAAAAATTATTTACTAAATTATGTATATTGTTAAAAATGTTTATGTATAGTACATGTATAAGCTTCAAATGAATGTATGTGAGAGTTGAAACACCATATTGCTGTGATGGTGTTGAATTAATTTTTTTTTTCTGCTAATTATGTAATTTTACTGTATTTAATATATATTTAAATAATTAAAAAAAATATTTAAATATTAAAAAAATAATTAATTTCTGTTTTAAATTTAAAAATAGGAGAGTATTAGTGGAAGCATGTATGCAATTTTTTGAGCATGTTGTGGATATTTTTAAGATAGTTAGTGTGTATTTTATATATTTTAAAATTATTTATATATTAAAAACTACTTATATAGTTATACATATATTTTTTTTTATATTTAAAAAAAAGAGGTTATTATTAGAAGCATGTATGTCATTTTTGGAGCATATTGTGGAGCTTTTCAAGATACTTAGTGTGTGTTTCTTGTATCAGGCACTCTATTTTAAAGATGTCAGACATAGCTTGGGATCATGGGAGGCCACTGACAGCTGATAAGAGGAAGAGCGAGTGTAATTACTGTAAGAAACAAATAGGAGGAGGTGGGGCCACTAGATTGAAGGTGCATCTAGCTGGTGGCAACAGGGATGTAACAGGGTGCCCAAAGGTGCCTGTAGAGGTCAAGAAGGCAATGGCCTCATATATTAGTGGTACAAAGCAAAAGACGAAAGAGAAGAGAACACAGAGGGATGAGTTCGAGGATGCCTGCTTAGATGACCTTCCAGATCTTGAAGGTTATGGTAGGGATGAGCCAGGAGACAGTGACCCTGATCTAGAGGCCGATCAGCTGAGGAGGGCGATGATGATGAGTAGGGAGCAACAAAGGATTGATGACATCAAGGAGGCAACAGAGGGGTCTGAGTTGTGGGTCCTCTAGAGAGCCAGTAGGTATGGAAGGCATAGGTGGCTCCCAAGTCCCTATGAGGAGGTCTCAGAGTGTGAGGCAGGAGGCTCCTATCCCACGGGTCCCTACAAGGGGTCGAGCTTCCTCAACACATCCTACGGATCCGGATCTTGAGATTCTTCGCAATGATCCGGCCCTATTTGCGAGGCCTGAGCATAAACAGAGAAAGTTAAAGCACTTATGGGGGAGTGTGAAGGAGAAAGTGGGGATGGCTTTCTCCAAATGGTTGCATTACCATAGTGTTCTAGCACATACAGCTCAGGGGCCCTACTACAGAGATATGATTGAGCAGATAGGCAAGGCTGGGAGTGGTGTACAGGGCCCCACTCCATATGAGATATATAATGTGTATTTGCCTAAGCATAAAGAGGACATAAATGAGTACATTAAGGGATTAAAGCCCATGTGGAATCATTATGGAGTGACTCGATGGCTGATGGTTGGACTGGTCCCACTGCATACCCATCATCAATTTCATGTTGAATTGTGATGGGAGGACAAGTGTTCCTCAAGTCGATAGATGCATCCGGTGAGAAGAAGGATGCAAAATACATTTACAAATTACTGAAGCAAGTGGTGAAGGAGGTTGGAGTGGAAAATGTAGTTCAAATTGTGATTGATAATGGCTCCAACTACAAGAAAGCTGGGTTGAAGATGCAGGAGAACTCCAGGTATCTAAAGTCTAAACATATAGTATTAATTTTCATTTGTAAATACATATATTTACATTACACATATACATGTACACTTTATAACTTTGTATTGATGGATTGATGCCTTGATGGATGGACGGATATAGGCTCTTTTGGACTCCTTGTGTTGCTCGCTGCATTGACTTAATGTTGAAGGAGATTGGAAAGGTCAAGCTTGTGAAGAATACGGTAGACCAAGCTCGACATGTTAGCACCTTCATATATAACCAAACCTATGCATTAAGGATGATGACGGTCAAGTGTCAGGGTGAGTTAGTGAGGCTAGGCATAACCAGATTTGCTACTAATTGGATAGCACTGCAAAGCTTTGAGAGTAGGAAGACTGGCCTTAGGAGTATGTTTGCATCAGAGGAGTGGTTTAACTGGGAGGGTTCTTCATCAGTGGGAGGAAGGAGAGCTCAGTTGACTATCCTTGATGAGAGTTTCTGGCACAATGTGAGGATAGTGGTGAAGATGCTTGAGCCTGTGGTGAATGTGTTGAGGATGGTAGATCAACAAAGAAAACCTACTCTAGCACACATTTGCTGCAGTAAATAGGATGAAGCAGCAAGTTGTTCAGGTCCACCCACATGGCAACAAGAAATTCCTTCAAATCATCAACAGTAGATGGGAGTCTATGTTGCAACATCCACTGCATAAGGCTGGTGAGTTGTTAAGTTGTTAAGTACTTAAGTCTAGTATTTAATTTAATTTAATTTTCATTATGTTATCACACTATTAAGCATTAACTATTCCCTTTTATGACATACTTTTTCTTACACAGCATACTATTTAAATCCCAAGTACCATTACAAGGACAATCTTGGGATGAGGCAAGATTTGATGGATGCTGTCCAAATTGTAGTGGAGAAGTTCAAACCGGATACAGCTAAACAAGCAGTCATCCTTATGGAGGTGAGATAGTGATTAGAATCATTTGATATTCACAATTCGTAGTTTTATACTAAGTCATTAACCTAGTAAGTAGTAACTACTAACTAGTTATTGTTTTTTCTCTTTATATATTAGATAAAGGCTTTTAGGGATGCCACTGGGAGCTTCGGTCGTGTTGTGGCCATATCGGGACGTGAAACCGCCCTTGCGGGTAAGTTCATTCATTTATTTCATTATACATTTAATTATTATATTCTATCTTTAATTTAGTTATTTAAGTATTAAAATGACTTGGAGTCTATGTTTGTTGCAGCTGAGTGGTGGTTGCAATTTGGACGTAATTCACACAACTTGAGTAGGATTGCAAGCAAATTGCTCTCCCAAACATGTTCTGCCACTGGTTGTGAGCGAAATTGGAGCACCTTCAGCCTCATTCACTCGAAGAGGCGCAACCAATTGGGTATGAAGCATCTAGAGGACCTTGTCTACCTACACTATAATATGAGACTGAGAAAGGATCATATTAGACAGGGGATGGATAAAGAGAGCACCAATATCGAGTTGGCCGACATATTTGAGATGGATGATGATGATAACCCAGTAGTTGACTGGATCAGGGATAGTGGAGACGAATTCCTGGATGAGGATGGAGGTCTTCCCAATAGTCAGATTGCAGAGGTGATGGGGCTGATGTGGGGGACTTCATGGCCCAAGAGGGGAGGCCACATGCAGAGCCCGCCTGTCCCTTTGTGCCACACCCTAGTGCATCCACCCAGAGTGAGGATTTGATTTTCTGTTCCGACACTGAGGATGAGGTGACTCAGGCCTCCGGCGATGACGACGATGGTGGTGATGATGAAGGTGATGATGACGGTGATGATGATGATGGAGGGGATGAGGAGGGTGTGGGACCTCGTGATCAGGATTCAGCTGATCCTAGGGACAGACCACCACCACCACCACCAGCAGTACGTGAGAGTCAAGGGGGGGAGGAGGACCACCGAGATTCACAAGAGAGAGTCAGTTCACTCACGCGACACAGTATTCAAACCATATTGGAGCTGCATCTTGAGGCAAAAATGTTTCCTCTACATATTCGAGGAAGGGGAAGGGGAGACAGCACGGCTGGAGCACAGAGGACATGCCATCATATGGGTCCTACCGTCCATCCGATGCCGAGAGCTTGGTGGGATCTATGAGATCGATGAGCATTGATGATGCTAGAGACTCCACCTCCAGAGGATCCGGATGGCATAGGCCTGCAGAGTTCTCATATGATACTGCTGTGGAGAGTATTGGTTCTACTGAGTCGACTTATGGTTATGGTCCATAAGGACCATATGGTGTCCCTCCTGGCTATCAGATTCAGGGTCAGGCCACTCAACCACGACTAGAGCCTTATGGTTATGGAGCGGCCTATGGAGCTTATGGTGTCCCTCCCACTGTCGATTATCGAAGTCAGCCACTGCGACCTTATCAGTATCCTTATCCTTCTCCTGAGAGCCAGGGGCAGGGTGCTCTTTCATTTGTTGAGCAGATCTTCCACGCTATTCCACAGCCACAAGGCCCACCACCACCAGTTCCTTTGGAGATTCACAACTTCCTACCGTTAGGGAATCTTATGCATATGGATGAGGCCACATACAGAGGTGCAGTTCTTGACTATGTCCAAAACTATATGGGGCGGGGGCAAACATCATGGGAGTTATATTGTCATTTATATGGGGTGCAGACGGAAGAGGGAGACCTTGAGGCTTGAATAGAATAGACTTGTAAGTAATAACATTCCAGCTTCTTCTCTGATTCATGTACTATATACTTGATTACTTGGAATGTTGGATGTTACATTTTCAGTAGTTTTTTAGTAAACTAGTAGTTTTATAGTGTTTATTATGCTTGACATAGCTAGAATGCAAAAATCCAAATCAATTTGGGTGCATTTGAGGCTCGAAATTGAGTTTTCAAGTATCTAGTTTCGGTCGAAATTTCGACTAAAACCTCGAAATTTCGACCTTGAAATGTTCATTTCGGGTCGAATTTTTTACCTTGCTCATAACAACCCTTCTTTAGTGATGAAGTTAATGAAGAAGCTTTGCTCTGCTACTAGCATTTCTTGTCCAAGTTATAAAAAGGGCTATACTGTAGGAGCTAAACACCAAGGGTCTAAGAAACACTATTGTTGAGTGCTAAGTCCTAGGGCTAAAGGTGATATATAGCCTCAACTGAGGGCCAAGCAGTGAAGATCTCTAGTTCAGGTTTATCTCCAAACCTCGGCTAATTTCAGTTAGTGTGTTAATGTGGGATGATCCCAGTTGGATGGGGTACATAGGGTGTAATAGGTTTGGATGGTTTAGGGAATGACTCAACAAAAAATAAACTAGGGTAGAAGGGGAAAACTTGGATAGCTTTCTTAAGATAGTTTAGGGAGACCAAATGATGATCAAATGGGATGAAATATGGATCAAGTCTAGAGCTAATTGCCTAGAAGATGCTTGCCAAGTTTCACCAAATTTGGGTGGTCAAATTTAAAGTTAAGATGAATCTTGATTTTGGAAACGAATCAAGAATGGGCAAATCCGGATTGTGGTTGATTTTTTGGGGCTGCAATGAGGATGAGAGGTGAGCGTCAAGCATGGGTCAAATCTCCCTGAAAGTTCGGCAAAATTTTGCCAAAATATCACTTTCCTAGCAAACCGAGACTAGATGAGCTGACAGGAAAATAAGTAACAAATCTTGACCCATCTCAATCAAATCGATCCATCTCGCATGTTTCGACCGAGAAGGACCATTCCAATCCATCTTAAGTTACTTTTATACCCAGTTTCAATGAGATATGCATATTCTGCAAATCTTGTCTCAATTTCGCCTGTAGATTTCAATCATTTTGACTACAATCCAACTTTTTGGCTTCAGATCCTTGTTTCTCCCTCAAATCCCTACACTCATTTGTCAACAAACATCTACTTTGCTGGATTGTTAGGGGTCAAAGATACCTTGAAGTTATGTATGTGTTATTCAGCCCAAAGTTCTGATTCCTTGATAGTTAATGCATCAAAAAATGCATGTTTCTTTTCAAATCAATACATGTTTAGTTGGGGAGCATGATCAGTGAATATATGCCTTATGAATGCTAGTATTTTTTTTTATTTTCTGGTTTCAAAAATTAATTTCCATATAATGTATTTTGGAAAAAAAAAATAGTATCTATACATAATAGATGACATTAATCTAATATATGTGAGACATCACTCAATCTACACTATGACAGTGTCAAATTTTCTTTTCTGTAGAAAATTATTTATTTAAATTATTAGAAAATTATTAAACATTTTTCGTAATTATTTAAAATTTGGTAAAAAAAATACCAATTGTTTTCTGTTTTACACATAAAAAATAGTGGAATATTAGTACAAGTATGTATGTAAATATTAAGTAAAGACCTCGGATTCTAGGCACAATTTTCTTTTTGTTTATTTAATCAATTTGTAGTTATCATGTCATTTGGCATTCCATTTGACTTTATAAAAAGTTTAAAGTACTTTTGTTACAATTTACAACTCTTTGTATATGTAGGAGCAACGTCTATCAAATAATAGGATATAAATGAGTACCTTTCATTGTTTTTTATGCAAAATACCTCTTCCATTTTGTTAATTATGCTTTATTGGGTATATTCAAAAACTCGAATTAAAAAACCATCAAAATAGGGCCGAAACTTCCAATCAAAAGTATCAGATTTTGGCCGAGATGACCAAAACTTCACCCATATGTCAGTTTTGAGGCTGGCCAAAACCGTTTTCGAAACCAAGAATTTAAACCTTGGTGTTAAGGTGGTGGTAGATGGCTAAAGTGTGGGCAGATTGTCCTGGATGGTTACGTAGGTATTATAGTTCTTCAAGTGGGCTGGAAGAAGAAACTGAAATTGGGGATGGGGTATTTAAACAGAAAATAAAGGGGAATGAGAAGGAGCCAGGATAGGCTGCCAAATACCACAATAGGGGCCTTCTAGATGCTTGGATCATGAAAAGACGGTGTTGTAGGAAGCTGTCCTTTCAGCCACAGCAAGAATCCAGGCTAGACATTACCTTGGACCTTAATTTTCTTCAATCTTGGACTTTCCAAATTAAATAAACACACATATTGCGCCACCAATACTCAAAAGAGGGACTCAAAAAAAGAATACTTTATTGATAATCTAAATGGTGCTTCCCATCAAGTGGAGGAACAAAGAATACTTTATTGATAATCTAAATGGTGCTTCCCATCAAGAGAAGGGGCTTATGCATACAAAATAAGCTGGAGATCTAATATGAAGGGAACACCTAACTAAACTCTAATTGACAATAGAAAGTAACTATCTTAGACTAGGATAGTAGAAAGACAAACTCAAACAGGTCTCCTGAGTCTCCTGATTGAGACCTGTACATGGACAGGGACCCTGAATTGTGGCCTTTTAATGATTTAATAAAAATTTAAACAATTACTACAATACCCCTGATTGGGCAGGATTACAAAATCACCTGCACAGTCAAACTAAGCTAAAAATGCATGAAAATCTACAGACGTGCTGGGCAGAAACCCTAGGGACTTTTCCTAGTCGTGGGCTCCAATTTGATGTGGGAAGGCGTGGTTCCTACATCCAAAGGAGCCTTTCTGTTGAGAGTAAATCCACCTATCTTTGCACTACTATCGTTTCTTAGTTTCTGCTGTGTTGAGAATTGTCAAACTCTCCATAAAGTTACTGTACTAAGCCTACTGCTGAACCCTTAATTCGAACCAGCATAACATTATCTAATGCAGCACACACTTGTTCCCTAATCTGAGATTCTGATCTCACCTATTCGGTATCTGGCCAACAATCACCAAGTTACTAATTTAGTGTTGAGTCATATCTCTTAATCCAACCACTGGATTCAGGTAAACCTGCAGTACTTCTCTTGAAGTACAAGCTTCATTCGGACCAAGGCTGATACTTTTGGTGACTGGTTTTTGTGTCAGACCCTAAATTGTTTATTTCTATCCTTGGATCTATTTTATGTATTGTGTGTTAACTGGGGCAAAGATCATCCTAGCTTTAGCCTTACATTAGGCTAACTCGGAGTCTTGGACAAGGTAGTCACCTGTTTTATTGCCATGCAGTAGTGGATAACTCTGAAGTCCACCTCCCTGGAGTACCTTTAAGCTAATGAGAGATGTTTCCAGCTTTCTTTCATCTTACACTGTTATAGGGCTTTATATCCAAGTGTGTCCTAACTGCTGACTGTCATTTACTATCACAAAGTGCTGTTCCTGATAAGAAGCAGCCTTCCAAGCAAAGGTAGTTGGATTTTAAAGGATCTTATTTCATACCAGGCAATAAATCCAAGAATTACAAGTTGTTATAGCCATACATACAAAAATTGGAGGTTTTCTTCAGGGAAAAAAAATCTACTTTTTTCAGAAAAGGATACAATTAACATGTTAATATTCTTATTAAATCAATTACTAGTAAGAATCCAAATCATGGAACAAAAATTTCTTCATGAACAGATAATCACTTCGTATAATAAGCAATGGGGCAAGGAAGAATTTCATGGAAATTTTGCCACTGGAGGAAGTAGCAAGGAGTCAATCAGTGAATCTGATTTCTTGAGAAAATGTTTCTCCTGAGTCAACATTCCTATGAAAAACCACAAAGAAATTAAGGGCTCGTACTCCCCATAAGCTGCTTTTAGCCAAAAATAAAACATCATTTCAAGCTTAGTATCTCACCTGTATCCTTTTGCAAGTATTTTTGGAGTGGGACCACTAAGATTATTGAATGACAGATCCCTGATTAATCAATCCTGTCAGGGTAACTGATTCTAAATTAAGAGAAAGACAATAACAAGACAAGATAGATCACATACAAAAATAAAAGATCCGTAAGATTAGCAACCATTCTGGGGATCTGTCCAGAGAACTTATTCTTGTTAAGCCGCCTGAAAATTGACATGCCAACAGCAAAAAAAGTCACATATATAAAAGGCTAGAATTTCAAATAGGTTAAAAGGAAAAGGTTTATCCAATTTTAGAGGGAAGACAAACTCACAAAGAACTTAGATGAGTCAGAAAGCCCAAAGAGCTAGGGATTTCACCAATAAATTGGTTTCCTGAAAGATCCAGAGTCCAAAGCTCAGAGAGCTTTCCTATCTCAAGAGGAAGAGGTCCAGATATAAAGTTATTCTGCAATAACCTGCAAGAATTAGAATGATGTTACTGCAACATGGGTGGAGCTACATTGGGAGCAGGGGGGCCATGCCCCCCTTCCCCCTCAATTTTTTGAAATTTCCCCTATAGTCATCTTCCCATGTGTGAAATATCAGTACTTGCCCCCCCCCCCAGCCCAAATTTCTTGAAATTTCTCCCATTCCCTTCCCGAAATTTTGAAATTTCCCCTCTAACCCTTTTTCCATGCATGAAATATTAATACTTGAGGCCCCTTATTGAGAAAAAAAATTAACGATAAAGATAATGGGTAGAAAATTCATTGTATTCTATATGAAATATCTGTGGTTGGCCCCTTCTAATGTTAAATCTTGGCTCCACCCCTGTATTGCAATTTCCTTATTGAGCTTCTTGCCATACAAAATGAACATACATATAAATACATATATATGATGAGACAAGCTAGCAAGTGAAGAATGGAGACTGCCCAAAAACAAATTATATATATATATATATATATATATATATATATATATATATATATATATATATATATATATATATATATGTATGTTTAAAAAACTCTTTCTTTTTTTTCTTTTTTTAATTAAAGAGAAAGATTAGGAAACTACGGGTATCTAGGGCGAATTCAGGAATATCATTAATAAAAAACCAAGTATCAGTGAAGTCTGGATTTCAAGGAACAGATCCATGTATGTCTGGATAATGACAGCACAACTGAGTGAACAGCATGAAAAAATTATATCAAGGCGAAACATCCTCATGATTTGCATAAACAGAAACAAAAACAAAAAAAACAAAGATTCAACCTTACCAGCAGCACTACAAGTAGTGGTCCCACCTCAAACCTTGTATCATTTCTATAAGTAACCATTTCAAAACTTAGATTACCCTTTCAATCTAAAAATGATCCTGTACTTTCTTTCCAACAAAATGTATAGGAAGGTGAAACTGTGTTTATCCATTATATAAGTGCTTAACGTCCCAGAGAAAGATCCTAGCTCAATTACAGTTTACAGAAAAAGACTCGGGGATCTTGGAACCAAAACTATTAATTACGTACTGATATAAAAACATTGTGGACAGCCTCTGCTAACGATAGATAGAGATGTTTAGTATAGCAGAGCCCAAATGACTCACATTATTTGAAGGTGACTCAAATTCCCAATGCTGGGTGATAGCGTACCCGACAAGCCCTTGCTGGCCATTTCGCTGCATCATCCAAAATCAGGACGGTAGTCAATTAAAAAAACACAAAGAAAAACAATCCATACACGAGGAGAAAGCAATTGCTGGTAGAAGCATGGAACATGCATCTCGCATCAGGGAAACCAAGAAAAAGGTAACTTCTTTCCCCTGATAAGATAAGGAACGGGAACTCACAGTGAAATGACAAAACCATCACGAGAGCATCCAACCATGTTCCAAGTGCAGGGATCAACTGAGTTAATATCCCATCCATCAAGAACATGAAGCGGATCTTTGAACTTGCTCTTGACAGACATCAGAGCAGTCACTGGTATTTGAAAACAAACAACTTAGAAACTCAAAGCCCATATGAGAAGAACCCGAAAAAAAAGTCATTTGAAGAAACAGCAAAGCCTACCCTCATAGTTAACGCCCTTGGGAGAAAGTAAGCTGTCAGAAGATCGAACCAAAGGAAACCAGAAGAAGAAAAAGAACAGCAATAGCAGCAGACAGTGCATCAGATATTCCATTCAGGAACCAGGAAAGGACACGGCGACAAGGATTGGGGTTTCAGCTTTCGGTGCTTAACAAGATTCTTTTAGGCTTTTAGCTGCAGGAGTTTTGACCTTACAATTATTAATGTTGGAGAAAGAGAAGCAGCAGCAGCAGCATTTCCACAGGGATTGAAAAGGTCTTAAATGAGGTGGAGCATGAATTAAAATCAGCTGTTCCATTGATGACTGAAGAGGGTTTCTAGTATTTCTGCAGGAGCAAATCTAATCAAACGGCCTCGGGAATCTCTTCTGAAACCCTAGAAAAAACGTCCTCGGGAGCAATGAAGAATGAAAGAAAAAGTAGAGTTGGAGCTTGGGAGCAGTTTCAAAAGCGGGAAACCTTTTTGGTTTTTTAATTTAAATATCTCAAAAATGAATACACATTTGTCGCCTTGTCTTCCGTTTGGTTAATTACTAATAGTAAATATCTTAATTACATTTAATTGAATTTATTTTAATATAATATTATTTTTGAGAGTCCAGAGTCCATGGCCCACTCTACCCAAAAGATGGAAAGAGTCCATGACCCACTATCATTGGGCTCCGCACGTTTGTCCCACGGAAGGCCAACATAAGCCCGCAGGAAAGAGATTCGACTAGACTACAGCCCGTCGGATGCGGTAATGAAAAAAATTAGCTTTCTCTTTTTATTATTTTATTATATTATATATTTTAGAGTAACTTTTAGGCTTAAACTCTACCGCTTTAGTGCCTTAAATTACAAATTACATATTCTCAAACAACAAGTTACACGTTCATCACTTTTTATCTAAGTATTTGTTAAGAGTGAAATGTCCATATTACCCTCTGTTGTGGAGAACATATAGCCCAAGGGGTAATAGGTGTGCTCCCCTCTCTCAAGAGATTCAAAGAACCCCCTTAGGAGAGACACACACCCACTCGGGTAGGTGTGCTCCCTTCCCTCGGGAGACTCAGAGAACCCTTTTGGGAGAAAACACACACCCACTCGGGCAGGCACGTATTATCCCCTCGGGAGTCATGCTTGAGAAGAGTATGAAAGGTAAGAAGACCTTCAATACTAAGTCCAAGAGTGACGTTGAAGACGACCAAGTCAAAAGGGTCAGTTAGAGATAACTACCCACCATATTCGTTCCAAGACTTGGGGAGATGGATAAGCAAATAACGGCTCTATTAGGCCCGCCAAAGAAGGGAACGTGCTTCCTAAGATCTCTCGCCCACTTTTCAACTGAATAGGCAAAATTCAAGGAGATGCCGCCTCCAGGTATTCTCTATATAAACATTCATCCTACAAGGAGAAAGGTATGAGATTCAACTTACTATTATTCTCTATACCTTGAGAACTCTCTCAAGGTCTTCTATTGTTGCCTAGACTAACTTGGGCGTCGGAGGCAGTTCCCCGGCCAAGATTAGGCCGGCCCGTTCTTGTTTTCTTTATGAGTGCAGGCATCTCAGCTATTCTTATTTGGTTGGAGAAGCCTCCAAGAGGTTATCCAACTATCCGGCTCTCGAAGAAGTTCTAGACGCAACAAATTGGTGCCATCTGTGGGAAAAGTCACAAAAAGTCATGGCAAGACGTACCACTAACCAGGTAACGAATTCCAATCAAGTTACTACTCGAGGAAGAGAAAGGGAGATGGAGAACAAACGTGTTGAAGGACAGGTTCTCCCTTCTCCAAATCTACAAGTTCCAATTCAAGAGGAAGTTCAAGAAGGAATTCCTGAGATTCCTCCAAAAACTGTACGATCTACAAAATATGCAAAGGGAAGTGCAACAACAAATGCTGGGAACTTCAAGGAGTTGTTCGAGGTTTAGTTCATAAAGTCGAGGTACCATCGATGCAACAACCTCAGTATTTCTAACCCGGGATCCATATTTTAGGTCCAAGAACCCGAAGGTCTAATCGGGTAAATTAGTGGAATGTTCGGATAGAAGTCCATGATCCATACCTTGAACATATGGATATGGATTCTCTAGCTGAAGAGCCTGGCTTGCTTGGTAGTTGGACTTCTGGAAGGCAAGTGATGTCTGGAGATGTCCGGATTGAGGGTAAAATCTCCCCCATGTCTTCTTTAGGGCTAGGTTGTACTTGGTCATCAACCCCATGAGCAAAACACCCTTGTATAGCAATATACATGGGGGCGGTTGCTAGTGGCGGTCGATTGAACCAAGCGACCACCTGGAGCGACTGCCTGGTTTTGGTTGCGGGATTTTGCCCTATTTTGCCTCCTTACTTCTATAAATAGTAATCATCACCTATTTTACGAATATTTTATTCGTGGTTACCGTTTTTGGAGGTTATACGGTTGCGGAGAAGTGCCGAAATTAGATCTGAAGTGCTGATAGAGTCCCAGAAGGTTCTACTGTCTTCCATAGTTGATCTGGTTAAGGTAAGTGATTCCCTGTTCACTTATGCTTCACCACTTGCTATGATTAAGGTAGTTCAGTGTTCATATTTGGTTGTTCTTGATCCTTCCATTATGTTGTCTATCCTTTTGATGATCTTGGTTAGATCAGATCCAAAAACAAAACCCTGCTTTCTTGAAAAGGGCTGATCTGATCAAGGGAAGGTTTTTGGGTAATCCATTTGTGATGATTGTTAGGTTTCATATCACCCTATGGCTATAAGAGTGTTAGATTCAAGATTTAGACTATGATCACTCGAAATCCGGATTGAAAACGGATGATCAAAAGCCTTAGTTTCGGATTTGAAACTTATTGTTTTTGGGGTGGTCACTAGTGGCGGTCACTCAACCTAAGCGACCGGCACGAGCAATTGACTGGTTTCCAGTGACCAAATGGCTTTTGGTTTTGATCCGATTTGATTCATTTGACTTATACCTTATTGTAACCCTATGTATAGGTGTCCTCTGTTTGAAGAGAAAGTTTTATAATTGTTTACGGATTTCTTTTTACAGACGAATTACTTATATACAGGTAAGGGCATACTGTCACATCCACCCAGCCGGTACCCTATCTGGCATACCCGAGTGTGTGATCCACAGTCCACAAGATCCAGTATCTAGTAAATCAATCTCCCACATTCACAATAATATAATCAAGAACAAGACTAAATCAAGGTTAACAATATTATTTAATTGAATCAAAATAAAGTAACGAGATAATCATCAGAGTACGGAAATGATACCAATAGATATATAAAATCAAATGTAGAGTGAGGCGGAATCTCACTCCACGAGTACAGCGGAATGTAGATCGAAAGTCAAAGGAAATTACAACTGGTTCTAAGATAAGAAAGAAAGATATAATCTAACTAAGCTAGAGTCTATTCTAATTTAAAAAAGAACGTCTTCATAAACATAGACTTCATCAATCACGCTTAGACGCTCCCACTTCACAGTAGGGCTAATCTTGGTAACAAGTAAGACCACTCGAGGAATTCTCAACATAATCTTCATAGTTGCCAACACCTTGCGTGTTGTATGCTTCTTCATCTTGCGCTTCTTCATATTGCGCTTCATAGTCATCAAGGCCTGCAGAATAATCTAACAAAAGATGTTGTACAAAAGGAGTGAGTTTCAAAAGAAACCCAGTAAGGCAAGTAATTCCATAATAGCATAAATAACATGATAACATAAGCAAAGCATAATATGATATGATATGATATGGGACAGACAATGCATGTATGAATCTAACTCTATGTATGCTGGTCTCTATAGGCAGACATGCTTTAAGTCATAGGACCATACTTCTTTGGGTAGGTCTCAATTCACTCATCCTCGGTTGGGGGTTAAGTCACCTCTCTCTCACATCACCATTTGGTCTAAGTACTGGCGCATGTTAGGGTAAAGCCTAGCCAAATGCAAGTCATCTACTTAGTTACATCAACTCAGATCCAGATACGTCCATTCCTCCCCTCTCGGGATACTTTCCGGTATCCTTCGCACTAGAGTCAGCGTATCCGACTCTCTCAAATACGGACTCATCAACCCTATAGGTCATCCACATATAGTAAACGGGAAGCTCTCATGTCCTCTCACGGGTTGGTTATCAGTCTTGAACGCCCATCAGCCCAAGTCTATCCATATGCAACTCTACCCATAAATGGCCCCCACAATGTGATTCATGTCCCCTCACGGATATAACTCACCGGTCTTGAGCACCCATGAATCCCCATTGCTACCACGGGTCGTTCGGTCTCAATACCCTTCCGAATCGAGTCTGATATAACAGGAAATATCCTAGCCAAACACTGCTAGACAAGTCCTAGGTATGAAAACCAATAATCCAGGAAAGTGTTAAAGGGCAACATTGGAAATATCCCATACTACTCCCAATGAAGTCCAAGGACAGAAATGTCAAAAGGACATTCCCCAATCCCAAATCATACCTAAACAATCACAATCATAATTCAGTCATATCATCCACAACAGATATCTCATCATATGAAAGAGTATAATAAGACAAGATTAAATGAATAAACAACATACATGAATAAGTATTCATACATGATCCAAGAACATAAAGTAAATAAGGAAATAAGGTCCTACTGTATTTACAACATTCATATCATAATAGAAACTAACATAACAGTAGTAAATCTAAGTAGTTCCCAAATTAGAAACTAAATCTATGCAATCTATGTTAATATGGTAACAACTTTCCTTACCTTAAATAGATTCGAATATATTCCGGACGAACAAGAGGATGAATCCAAAGTTAGCAAATAAACCCTAGAATAACATCATATAGTCATTAGGAAGTAATCCTAAAAGAATGACCATCAATCGAATCGAAACGGACGAAGAAATCCAATTCTGTCATTGCGGGTTGATTGGCTGGGTTGACTGAGTCAGTCGACCTAGGCAGTCTGCCCAAGAGCAAATCTGAAACCAAAAAGAGAATCTTGATCCGAAACCTACGCTACACAATCCGGAATGCTACGAAACTTGGAGAGAATGTCTAACACAGTAGTCTAAGACTAAAAAGCATAATTTAGACATCAAACAACGATTAAAACCATTACTTACTAATTTGAAATCATAGTTTCTATTTTGGTAAAAATCATGGTTTTCATTGGAAACATGCTATGAATGAAAGAGATGAACTAGAGATGATAAGATCTCATTCTAGTACAAGAACACAGTAAATCAGAGGTATGAATAATCATGGAGAGGCATCTACAATGCTAGAATAAATCAAAATAAGAATATGATCATAGTTTAAGAAGAAATCATAAAAATCATATTAAGAATGAATAAGATGATCATGGCATAAGAGAATGAAAAGTGATTGTAAAGATATGACTACAAGGTTGCAGCATCTTCATCATAATCTCAGTTCAGAGATGAGAGTGATCATGGAAAGAATGAATCAATAACACAAAAAATTGAATACTAACCTTTGATTGAAGAACAAGAGAGAGAACTAGCAAGATTGCAAGATTAGATCTTCTTCTACACTTTTGGAGGCTTGGAGATGGTTTCCCTTTGTTCTCTAAGTGTTTTGGAGGCTAGGGATACTAAAATCACGATGTCATGGGGTATATATAGTAATATAACCTAAACAGAAGATTCTGCTCGAGTTCAGCATCTCTGGGTCGATTGGCTGGGTAGCCTGGCCCAGTCGACCCAAGCAGTCGACCCAGGCAGACAGTAAATCCAAAATCAAGGATTTGAGGGCCTTTCATTACTCGGAATCAAACGAAACTTTAAACACATATTCTATAACTTACCTAGCATGGAAAAATGGCTTTAAATCATATCCCACCAAGCTCTATGGTCATCAACCAATCTTCTCTTCATCAAGGCGTAGTCTCTTTTCTATATCCAACGCTGTCTTCAAGTATGGGGCATAATCTTCAATCTCCATAGGTTCGGAGTCGAACACTATATCTTCTACTGATATGGCCCATAGTTGACTTTCACTTCTACTTCGGGTCTTCAGACCTACAGGAAAAAGAGTATCCGGGTTAAGGTTAGGGCCGGGTTTCACATTCCCCCCCCTGTCTTTATGAATTGACTTGAACATGCTAGTCCAGTGTCAGTTAGTATTAGCCTTTCATTTTATATGCTGTTGTAATCATATTTCACATGTTGATCTTGTTATATGACTGATGTTTGTATTGTTTATACATGCACTTTGTCAATTATGAATGTGATATGATGTTGGTTGATAGTACGTGGTTCTGATGGAATAGGTATTCTATTTGGATATCTTAGCTTGGGATATCAGAAGGTTGTGGTATGGGACCCATGCCTCCTAATGTCTCTAGCACTGTCATAACTACTAGATGACATACTTAGGTAGAGTCTAGAGTTGTATGGCTAGGTACCCCACATGCTACTACCCTTTCGGTAGGGGAATTGAAACCAAATGACCCGTGATGACAGTGATGTGACGATGGTCCACTGTTAGTCATATAAATGGTAGGGTTGCATATCTTAGGGTTGGGCTCATGGACGTCCAAGGAACGGACCAGGTGTTGTGAGGAGTCATGAGAACATTCCGCCCCAACAATATGTGGATGACCATAGGGTTATGGAATGAAGTCCAATAGTGGTAGCCAGTCCATGAAGATTCTCATTCCTAGGTTGCGAAGGATACTGAACCGAGTTTGTTGGTGCCATAGGGGATGTATTTGGACTTCATGTAGTATGTTACCTATATGGCCTTGCATTGGATTAGAAAACCCGACATGCGCTAGTACTCATTGCAAATAGTCGTGGTGAGAGAGTGTTGACTTAACCCCAACCATGGTTTAAGAGCCAGGTGTGGACTTTCCATTTTACTCAGGATCCCTACAAAGGTAACCAGTCCTTGCCGGATCAGAGTTGTCACATCCCGCCCTAAATCCACCAAGGGGGTACCCTATTTGGATTACCCAGGGGAGTGAATTACGGTCCCGCCGATCAAGTTTAGCAACGATCATAGTCACTTAGCACAATAATATAATCAAAAGCAAGAACAATTCTTTTCATTCAAATAATTTAATAATAAAAGTCAAGAAAGGATCTCAGAAGGATCACAAAGGACATCAGAGTGCGGAAAAGATACCAATAAAATAAATGATCAACATGCGGAAATGAGGTGGAAATTCCCTCTACAACATTAGCGGAAGGTAGATCGAATAAAATTAAGGGTTACAACCGGTTCCCAAAATGACAAGGGAACGAACTAAACTACAGTCTTGACAAATCAAATAAAAAGGTTAAAAAGGGAATGAGGCGATATCCCATCCCTAACACATAAGTGCAAAACTGAATTGCTCAAGATGTCACATCCACCTAGCCGGTACCCTATCTGGCATACTCGGGAATGTGATCCACAATCCAAGGATCAATAATCGAGAGACCATGCCTCCCACATACGCGATTACACAATCATGAACAATAATAATCAAGGTAAAAGCAACTACTAATAGATATCATGAATAATATAAGATTTAATAAATCAGAGTGCGGAAAATAGATAATATCAGTGTATAAGTGTAGTCATGAGGATGAGAGAATGAGTGATAATCACTCTCTCAAAGTAGTGGAAAAGTAGCAATAATCCAGTTAATTACAATCCCATGTTTTAACAAGTAATCCAGAGAAAGTTAATTACATATCCAGTTGTTCCATAATAAACCAGGGAAATGGGGCACTAGACTAGGGTTTCTTCTATCCTAATGATCGTCTCCTCATAGGTGTGGATGAAGAAAGCCCAGCTCTGCCGCTCCCGCACTATTGTGGGGCTAACCCTGGTACGAAGAGTAATCCTCTTTGGCACCAAAGCTCTGATCTTCACTGAAGCTACCACCCGAAGGGTAGTATGCGGGATCAAAGTCCGTCTCGAAGAAGGTGCCATCAGAATCTTAGGTACCTGCAGGATAATCTAACAACATTTGCACAAAAGGAATGAGTTCGAAGAACTCAGCAAGGTAGTTATTCCATAATTTAAAATCATACATATATAAAACATAACATAATGCAATGTGATATGAAACGTATGATGCTAATATGATTCTAACTCTATGAATGCTAATCTCTATGGTAGACATGCTTTAAGTCATAGCACCATACTTCTTTGGGTTGTCAGTCACTCTCCCTCAACCCATTCCGTATCTTGGGAATGCCGTGGTAATTGGGTAAAGTCCTCTCAAACCATGGTAGGGGAATCGGTCACCGCTCTCTCACATCATCGTTTGGTATAAGTACTAGCGCATGTCACAGTAAAGCCTAGCCCAATGCAAGTCATCTACTCAGTCGTATCAATTCAGATCCAGATACGTCCATTCCTCGCCCCTGGCAATCCTTTCCGGTATCCTTCACACTAGAGTCAGCGTAATCCCTGATTACGGACTCATCAACCCTATTGGTCATCCACAAATAGTAAACGAGAAGCTCTCACGTCCTCTCACGGATTGGTTATCGGTCTTGAGCGCCCGTGAGCCCAAGTCTAGCTATTTGCAACCCTACCAATAAATGGCCCCTTTCGGGTATCCGTAGCATGGTTTATGTCCCCTACCGGATTGGTTACCGATCTTGTGCGCCCATCAAACCATACACTACCACGGGTCGTTCGGTCTCAATGCCCTTCCGATTCGGGTTTGACACGACAAGGACAATCCTAGCCACACAACTAGACCATCCTATGTATGTCATCCAATAACCCGGGAAAGTGTCGATAGGCACCTTCGGAGAACATCCCAAACTATTCCCTCCGATGCCCAAGGACAGAAGTGTCAATAAGACACTCCCCAATCCCATGTTATACGTAGGCAATCACATATTCAAGTTCATCATTTCTCATGCATTCAATACATCTTCATGATAAAAGTTAAATCATAATATTGAAATGATTCATCATAGACACAAGTAATCAAGAATAATAAATTAATATGACAAGAGTATATGAATCGCAATACTACTGTCCTAACACATGTATAATAGTCTTATAATAATTAAAAGCAATCAAGAGATTATATTCCTTAAGTATGAGCACAAATCACAAGTTTATGGCCTATATGTTTATGGAGATAACAATCCTTACCTTAGGTTGAGTTGATGATGAATTGAGAATTACCAAGAAATGGTCCAAAAGAAATGTTAAGACCCTAAACAAACATCAATAATAAGTTAGAGAAGAAATCGGGAAGATCGGATGTTAAACGGGTCAAAACTGGCTAAGGTTGCTGTCAGCAACAATTGTGGTCGATGGTCTTTGGTCGATGGCATCGACCAAGGAGGATTGACCAAAACTTCTTCGGGACAGAATAGTGGATTTTGGGGGTTTTGATCTGAAATTGGTTTTCCGGGGTTCGGATCAATCCGGAACTTGGAGGAATGCTTAAGAACAATATGAGGACACTACAAATCAAGGAATTAACATAATCCAATGGTCTAATTAGAAAGCCCCCAAATTGAGCTACCAAGTTCAAGAGACAAGCATCATAGCATGAATTGGAATTGGTTGCATTGACATTGAAAAGGCATGCATTAGCTAAGGGAACTTGTAGAAATTCAATTAGAATCATATGCTAGTGATAAACATGTACATAGCATACTATACAACTCAGTTTTGTACAAAATGGCATGATGTTAAGAGGAAAATCAAAGAATGCATATGCTAGGCTTGAGATGGGGGCATAGCATCAATAGATAGCTAAGAGGATCATAGGTTAAGCAAGGGTGGACACTTGGAGTGATGGTTGCAAGGTTGCAGCACCATCTCCAAGGTCTCAACAGCAAAAGAGGGATAGAAAGAACAGAAAAAGATAGAATAGAGAGTGAAATGATGAATCATACCTTGTAGTTGTAGATGGAGACAAGAAACAATGATTAACAATGAGTTTTTGGTGGAGTATCCTTCACAAATGCCTAGGAGTTGCTTTGGGAAGCTCCCCCCACGTTCTCAGAAGTGAAAATGATTGCAATAGGGTTCAAAACACGAGGCTAGTATAAATAGAATAGGGAATATTCCAAAGAATCATTAACTTGGCTGACTGGGAAACTTTGGTCGATGGTCCTTGGTCGATGGCATCGACCAAAGAGGATCGACCAAAATATAAATCAACAGAAAAGTCAGGTTTAGTTCAGTAACTTCACACAAGGTTTTGAAGGGCTATACAAGGTCAAATTGAGTGGGGTTTTCTTCTACAATTCAATCAAGAAGTCTAGTTTCAGGGAATACCTTTGGATTGTGCATGGGAGGTTATTAGGTACTTCAAATAAATCATTCTTCTCCGATGCACAGACTTTCATTGAACACCGACAATGTACTCAAGCAAGGGGTTTCATCGTCAATGTCCATGGGCTCGGTCTCCGACTCATAATTATCAATCAAAAGGGTCCATAAGTCTCTTCTACCACCGCTTCGGGTCTTCGGACCTAAATACAACAGTGGATCCGGGTTAGGGTCAGGGTTAGAATAAGGCTGGATATTTCACCAGATAAGTCCCAATCTCGGACTACTAGTCTTTATTAGCCTGATCACCGTAACCAGTATGGTACAAGTCACCAACTTGGTCTTTAGGGTGTTGACTGTCATAGTCAACAGTAATAGTACCTGCAATAGAGTCTAACAAAAGATGTTGCAAAAAAAAAAAGGAGTGAGTTCAAAAGAACTAAGCAAGGCAGTTATTCCATAAACATAAGCCATATGATACAAAGCATAACATGATGCAATATGATATGAAACACATGATGCAAGTATGATTCTAACTCTATAAATGCTAGTCTCTAAGGTAGACATGCTTTAAGTCATAGCACCATACTTCTTTAGATAAGTCTCAGTCACTCAATCACCGGGGGGAATTGGGTCCTGCATCCCTCTCGGACAAATCCATGGTTGGGGTTTCGGTCACTGCTCTCTCACATCACCATTTGGTCTAAGTATTGGCGCATGTCACGGTAAAGCCTAGCCCAATGCAAGTCATCTACTTAGTCATATCATGTCAGATCCAGATACGTCCATTCCTCCCAACCCGGGATCCTTTCCAGTATCCTTCACACTAGAGTCACGGATATTACCCACCGGACTCACCAACCCTATTGGTCATCCACAAATAGTAGACGGGAAGCTCTCACGTCCCCTCACGGATATGACCCACCGATCCTCGAGCGCCCATGAGCCCAAGTCTAGCTATTTGCAACACTATCAATAAATGTCCCCTTTCGGGTATCCATAGCATGGTTTATGTCCTCTCCCGGGTTGGTTACCGGTCTTGAGCACCCATCAAACCATACACTACCACGGGTCGTTCGGTCTCAATGCCCTTCCGATTTGGGTCTGATACGACAGGGACATCCTAGCCAAACAACTAGACAATCCTATGAATGTCATCCAATAACCCGGGAAAGTGTCGATAGGCATCTTCGGTGAATATCCCATACTATTCCCTCCGATGCCCAAGGACAGAAGCGTCAATAGGACACTCCCCAATCCCAAGTTATACCTAAGCAATCACATACTCAAGTCCATCATATCGCATACATTTGATACATCATCATGATAGAAGTTAAATCATAACATCGAAATGATCCATCATATATACAAGTAGCAAGAATAATAAATCATTATAACAAGAGTATATGAAATCACAATACTACTGTTCTAAAATATGTATAGCAGTCCTATGATATTCAAAAGTAATAAAGAGACTATGTGCACTAAGTTATGAACATCAAGACATAATCACATAGCCTATGTATTTTTGGCGATAACCGTCCTTACCTTAAGTTGAGTTGATGACGATCCAAGAGTCACAAAGGAATGATCCAATAATAGTGTTAAGACCCTAAACAAACATAAATAACAGATTAGCGAACGGGTCAAAATGGAGCAAGGTTGTTGTCAGTAGCATGTTTGGTCGATGCTCTTGGTCGATGGTATCGACCAAGGAGGATCGACCAAAACAGTCTCGGGCTGCATATTGGATTTTGGGGATTATGGTCCGAAATCGGTCTTCCGGGGCTCGGATAGATCCGAAACTTGGAGAGGGATGCTAGGAACAGTAGCAGGAGACTACGTAGCAAGAATTAACATGATCCAATGGTCAAATTGAAAACCCCCAAATTGAGGTCCTATGTTCTAACGACAATAATCCTAGCATTCATGAGAAATCGATGAAATTGAAAGGGAAGCTAGAGAATAAGTTGGGGAATGGGTTAGGAACAAGATTACAATCAATTGCAAGCCAGAAGTTAGGCTAATCATACTCCACATTTCAGTCTAGTATAAGAAATCAAGTTGTTAAGCAAAGAATCATGGTAATGCATATGCAAGGATCAAGATGCAAGTGAGGCATAGCCAAGATGAAGGAAAAGCAAGTATAAATGGGAAGAGACATTCATGGCAAGGTGTTTGCAAGGTTGCAGCACCTTGGCCATGGTCTCATCAGTAAAAAGAAGAAGAGGAGTGAATAGAATAGAGAGCAAAAGACAGAATCATACCTTAGAAGATGATAGTTGGAGAAGAGAGACAATGATTCTTGTAGAAGATCATCACCCAAGCCAAGGAGGAGCCTTAGAGGAGCCTTCCCACGTTCTCAGGTGTTGAAATGAGTAAAATATGGTTCTAGGTTTGAGGTTTCACTTAAATAGAGGAAGGAATATCCAAAAGCATCTTTTTTCTCGAATCTGGGCTTGTTTGGTCGATGCTTTTGGTTGATGGCATCGACCAAAGAGGATTGACCAAAACAGGTTTCAGCAGAAAATCCAGAAATAGTTCAGCAACTTTGGACAAGGATTCAGAGGGCTATACGGGGTCAAATTGAGTGAGGTTTTCTTCTACAAGTCAATAAAGAAGTCTAGTTTCCAGAAATACCTTCGGATCAAGCATGGGAGTTCATTAGGTCCACCAACTAAGCTCTCCTTCTTCGATGCGCAAGCAGGATTTGCCAGACATAGGGATTCATATGGCTATATGGGGTCAAATTGAGTGAGGTTTTCTCCTACAAGTCCATCAAGAAGTCTAGTTTCGGGAAATACCTTTTGATTGAGCACAGGAGTTCATTAGGTATTTCAACTAATTCACCCCTCTTCGGTGTGCAGATTCAAAACTAACACTGACAATGCTCTCAAGTGAGGGGCATCATCGTCAATGTCCATGGGCTTGGGCTCCGACACCAAATCATCAACCAAAAGGGTCCACAAGTTTCTTTTCCCCCCACTTCGGGTCTTCGGACCTACAAACATAACAGATTCCGGGCTGGTTCAAGGTTAGGATAAGGCCGGACATTACAGATCTACCCTAAGGGAAAGGTCTGGCATGACTTCCTAAGGCTTTCAAAGATAATAACATTGAAATCAAGGTCCAACTTTAAGGTCTAACATCAAACGAGTCTTTCTTCACCCAAAACAAATAGGGTGTCCTGGCTAGGTTTGGGCTGGATTTTACATTCTCCCCCCCTTAAAATAATTTCGTCCTCGAAATTGGGAGAGTACTAGGCTTCTAAAGAGATGGATGACATTGCTTTTATCTTGACCTTTCTTCTCCAGAATCTTCGGAAAACAATTAACAATAAGTCTTTCGTAAGAAACAAGGAATAAATCTAACATGCTTTGAAATCAAATTGAAAGTATGATCATGGCTTCATGAAGACTTCACAAGGATCATGGCGAAGATCAATATGAAGATCATAAAACCTTAAGAATGACAGGAGATTGTAGAAGAGATGGTTGCAAGGGTGCAACATCTTCTTCTAAATCTCAATCACAAAGAATAAAACATAGTAAGAGTAGATCAATACAACACTAGAGAGATTACTAACCTTTGATTGAGGAACAGGAGATGAAAAGCTTGAAGTCTTGAAACAATAGGAAGGAATAAAAAATCATAAAGATCACACTTGATTTCTCTTTGAAGTCATCATGTGGAGAGTTCACAAGGTTATAGAGTGTATGGAGATCCACTCTAGAACAGCAAGGATAGAAGGATCAGTCATGGGAATGACTTAAGATCACCCTCCTATCAAAGGGAATAGAAGGCACAAGAAGAAATAGAAGGGAGAAAAGATCAGCTTCGAGGTAAACTTCTATCAATTGAAACTAGGCAACTCATACGACAGAGAATAAATCGAACAATGTATATGGTAGGTATGCATTTGGCACAGCAGGAAGGTTAGGATTTGGTGGGATTTCACAAGAGTGACTAGACCTTCCCAGAGGAGGGCTGGTGTATATCTTAA